>NC_048230.1:70260082-70411891 GCF_002007445.2 Ailuropoda melanoleuca | reverse complement strand
TTTCTTTCTTTCTTTCTTTCTTTCTTTCTTTCTTTCTTTCTTTCTCTCTCTCCCTCTTTCTTTCTTTCTTTCTTTCTTTCTTTTTCTTTCTCTCCTTTCCTCTTTCTCTCGCTCTCTCTCCCTCCCCACCTCTCTTCCTCCCCACCTCTCTTCCTTCCTTTCTCTTTCTTTCTTTTTTCTTTCTTTCTTTTCTTTCTTTCTTTCTTTCTTTCTTTCTTTTCTTTCTTTTCTTTCTTTCTTTCTCTTTTTTCTTTTTCTTTTTTTCTCTCTCTCTCTCTTTTTCTTTTCTTTCTTAGTTTTCGTCAGTTTTCTTTGTCTCAATGCCTGGCCTGTCTTACTTGTTCAGAAATGGGATATGATCTTTTTAGCATCCCCTCACCCAGCAGGGCTGTGGGGCCAACACAGTGCTCCGGTGTAGACAGCGTGCAGCCAGCATTTGCAGGCTGACTGAATGCCAAACAGATAGATGAGATTCAAGGGACAATGCAGCAAACATGATTCTCTGGGTGCTCTCCCTCCGTGCCCAACACCTGAGAACCCTGTGGCTGCTGACGGGGCCAGGGACTTGCCATGACGTGGGTGATGTTCTTTCTTCTGTTTTGAAGCGCTGGACATGAAGGGTTTCATTAAGGCCGTGAAGAAGATTCTGAGCAGCACGTCAGATGAGGTGTTAGAGGCACTGTTTTTGAAGGTGGACACAGACTGCAATGGCTCCGTCACCTGGGTGAGGAGGGTGCCCCTGCTGCCCCCCCGTAGCTGGAGGGAAGCTGAAGGGTCCCCGTAGCTGATCCATTAGAGCACGTGGAGGGTTGAATATGGGGAGGTGGTCAAGGCATCGGAAAGCCTCCTGTGGGTTCTGGGGTGCTTGCTGGGTAGAGGGAACCCTCCTGAGACTTCTGTAAGCGGGGCTCATTGCAGCTCATTCTTCTCCTGGGGGAGAGTGTGTGACAAATGTCAGTGACCTTTGCATGAGGCCCTCCAGCATGCATCGGTGAGCAGTGAGGGCACCGCCCACCCGCCAGCTGGCTCCCCTGCACACGAGCCTCCCATTCAGTCCCAGCAGGTGCCATAACTATCTCTCGGCCCTTTCTGGTCACTCAGCCAACGGACAGACCTGTGGCCATTCAATCCAAAAATGCCAGGGTTAGAGCAGATATTTTTTTCCTAATTCTGTATGTTCTATGATGAGCAGACATACCATTTAAGGATATGGAACACAAAAGGATACAGAAAAGTACAAAAAAATAGCCTGACGTATTGACATAGCCATTCCAACAATGATAACTAGCCTTTACACCAGACATTGTACTAAGCACTTAATGTATTGTTTTACTTAAACTTCACAGGAATCCTACAGGGTAGGTGTTGTTATTTACTTAATTTGACAGATTGGGAAACTGAGGCATGAGGAAGTTAAGGAACTTGCCCAGAGTGACAGAGCTAGTTACTAGCAGTTGAGCTCGTCTTCAGACGTGGGGAGGCTGCTTCAGGAACCCGTGTGTTAACTACTCTGTCATTCCTCCCCTTGGCTTAGGCATATATTTTTTTTCTTTCAGTTCTCTTAATATTCTACATAAACATGTTTCCAGAATTCTCTGCCGTCTACACAGTGATCTTAATAATTCCCTTTAGAGGCTCATACGGTGGCCTGTTTTGGCCTTCATGAGGCATCAGTAGATTCTAGAGTCGCCCTTGCGGCCTGGCTTCTGGGTCTTCCCCTGCTGTTAACTTGTTATATGAGCTGGGACAACTCATCTCTACTTTATGGGCCTCAGTCTTATTATCCATAAAGTGGGGGGTGAATAAAGAGATTCAAACAGGATGCTGGATGTGTTGATGATATGGAGATGTATTTAGCATTACAGAAACACGTTAAGGAGGGAGGTGCTGCTATGTACTTGCTGTTAGGCCCTTCACACATCCCAGATCCCAGAACAGCTCGGGGGCTTGGCTACTCCCCTTGGCCAGCCCCAGGAAGCAGCAACCAGAGAGCCCCTTGGAAGGGGCTGGGAAAGATGGGGAAGGAACTGGAAGCCAGGCATGGGTTCCCACAGCCCAGGGCTCTGACAGCCCGGCCAACGCTGTCCTGCCTTGCGTTTCTTCCCGAGGCAGCAGAAGTACGTGGATTACATGATGCGGGAGTTCCAGAGAAAGGAGAGGATAGGGACGAGCCAGTACCGCCTGCGCTTCCACCTTCCCATGAAGATCATCCCCCTGTAAGGAGCCTCTCCCTGGACGGAAGGGGTGGTGGGAACAAGGTAGGGGCTGGCCCTGCAGTGAGTGCCCCTCCCTAAGTCCCTAAGCCACTCTTTTTGGGGCCACCAAGGCTCATTTCAGCCTCTCAACCCTGTAGACAAGCCTGAGCATTAAGGCGCGATGTGTTCCCACTTTACAGACAAGGAAACAGAGGTTCAGAGAGGTCACATGAGAGTGGTGGGGTTGCTGTGTTCTGACCCTCCCTGCAGCATCCACTGCTCCTCCTGCTTCCTCCCAGAGCTGGTGCTAAGTGGGCCTGGGGGTTTCGTCCACAGAGCACAGATAGCTTGCATGGCAGGGAGTAAAAGCCATCACTGGAAACTGCTCCTGGAGGCCACACCAGGCCTTAGGAACGGGCACTGGTCACTCCTGGAGCATGTGGCTCTGTATCTGCCTTGACTCCCTCCTGACCTGCCTATTTGCTCTGTCTGCCCCCACCCCACTGAACTCCCTAAGAACAAGGAGCCCTCCCGTGGATCAGCCGAATTCCTTTCCCGGAGACCACCTGGGGGTTTGTGCACCTCCTGCCCAGTGCAGGTGGCCGGGCCAGGAGCTGGGTCCTCTGGTCCGATGTTTGGTGACCGGCATTTGTGGCCTGCTTGGGAGTGGCTGTGGCTGGGACTGTCCTTGGGACCACCCCCAGAACAGGCTGTGGGGAAGACCGTGAACCAGAAGCCGTCTCGGCTCCGGAGCACCTGGAGATTCAGAGAGATGGTGTCATGAAAACCAGAAAGGGCAACTAAAATAATTTTAGTCAAGATTCAACTGAGGAATAGGCAATAAATATGAGCAGTGGAGGATTTTATAACCACACATCATGACCTGAAAACTTTGCTTGATGTGGCCAAGCCTTTACGGGTCTTCCTGTTTCCTTGGGACGTTTAGATTCCCAAGGGTGCTTAAAGGGCCAGAACCAAAAATGTCAAGAAGCCTGTCCTTATTTTCCCCTATTTATTTGCTCAACCTTCAAACCCAGAGAGCATTTCCAACTTGGCAGAGAAAATAGCCAAGTACTATTTAATTACCTTCATGAAAGGGTTGTCTTAAAAGTTGGCTCCCCTTTCCTGAGGCTGGGCCAAGATCCCTGAACATCCATCTCCGGGGTGCTGAAGCAGTCTAGCAGGTGGAGGTGCTGGCCTTGTGGGATAACACCTCCCGAGGGCTCCCTGCACTTCTCATGGCTCTCACCTGTCGTGTTGACCACTCAGAGTCCCGTGGCCCTGATGCGACAGGTGGCCCTGGGAGTGATGCTTGAGGGCAGACCGGGCAGCGCTGTGGGCCATGGGTGGGGGAGAGAGAGGAGCTGTGTCCAGACACACACTCACCCTCTCTTCTGCTGAGACTGGTTCGGAGATAGAATTTCACAGTGGTGTGGGTTAGCCTTCGGCCACAGGTCACATGGTATCCCCAGTGACATTTGGAAAGCTCCAGCTGGAGTAGGGATTGAGGTGCCTAGGTTCTAGTTTGAGCTCTGCCCGTAGTCAGGACATAACTCCAGGCAAATGCTTATCCCTGGGTCCTTGTGAGGTGAGGTGACATTACCTGCCCCGCTGGGGGCCGCAGATGTGGGATCATCAGGTGGGAGAATGTGTGCTGTGCTGTGTCCAGAAGTCAAAATGGCGCTCCCTATAGTAGCCAGCCTGCCAGCTTAGCCAACTCGGGGTAGGAAAGAAGGCATCACTGTAGCTGGCTGGGAAGGGTACATGGTGGCTTCCTGCGAGGCCAGGCCTGTCGCGGGAGCCGTTTGCTGTGCTCAGGGCCTGGCCTTGGAGATGAGGAGTCAGGTACATGGGGTTCTGTTGGATACATTGTCCCTCATCCACTTTTATCTCGTGCTTGGGTTATACTCCCTTCTCTACCCCGAGTTGCCAGAACCTGTTATGAAGGTTTCAGTTGCAAGCCTCCCTCCACTTTCTTCCTGTAGATCATTTTTCTCATAAAAGAAGGTTTGCAAAAGACCTCTGTTCTCTGCCTCCTCTGACCTCGTCCCACCACGAGGAAGCTGACTGGCTGTGTGATAGGAGAAGCCTGGTGCTTGTGGAGCCCTATCTCATACCAGCGGCCTCTTTGGGTCTCTTTTTCTTTTGACCACTGCTGATAATGGTAGAAACCTGCCTGGCAGAGCCACGCGTTGCGCAAGTGTGCACACCTGTGAGTGGAGCTCTCCTTGCTTGCTTTCCCCTTCCTCCTCTGTAGTCTTCATTCTGTTTTTTTTTTTTTGTTTTTTTTTTAAGATTTTTATTTTTATTTATTTGACAGAGATAGAGACAGCCAGCGAGAGAGGGAACACAAGCAGGGGGAGTGGGAGAGGAAGAAGCAGGCTCATGGCGGAGGAGCCCTGACGTGGGGCTCGATCCCAGAACGCCGGGATCATGCCCTGAGCCGAAGGCACACGCTTAACCGCTGTGCCACCCAGGTGCCCCTTCATTCTGTTTTTGTTTGAGTCCTTCTCTCTCCTGTCACCTTCCACAGGAACCATGGATGTGAGATTGTGAAGGTGCAGTTTTTAAGCCAGCGGTTCAAGAAGACGGGGCATCTCCTGACTGTCACCAAGGACGGGATCTTGCAGATCTGGTCTGAGGCCTTCTCGCTGCTTAACTCCTTTAGGGTGAGGGGGGCCGACCCATGGAGCACACATGGGGTGGTCGGAGAGCCTTTGCCTTTATACCCCAATAGTGAAGGTGACCCGGACCCAGAATGAGCTCAGTCTTGGGGTTCATGGTCTAAGTGACCGCAGTCACTGCTCCTGGGGCCAGGTTCTGGCTTCACTGTGGGACCGGGACCCTCACATTTCTCTTCTGTAAGCAGGATGACATCTGGGTGTCCATTCTACTTGGATGTCCAACAGATGCCTTACACCCAATTTGTCCAAACAGAATGTCACTGTAGCCCTCCCTGGCCACCGTGCTTACTTCTCCTGGGCTCCATCTCAGTGAGTGATGTCATCACCCACCAAAGTTCCTGCGTTAGAGCTAAGCCCCCTCTCCTTTCCCTGTCACAATCATCACCAAGTGCTGCTGATTCGAATCCTTCACGTGGACCAGGCGGGAAATCACAGTGGTTGTGAGTGTGGGTTCTGGAGCCCACCTTAGAACCTGACACCGCCCCTTCCAGCTCTGTGACCTTAGACAGTTAGTATATAGCACTCTGTGCCTCAGTTTCCTCATTTGTCAAATTGGGTCATCATAACCACCTCAGGCTGTTGGGAGGATTTAATGACATAAGAATACCCGTGTGGTACTCAGAGTAGGACAAGGCCCACAGCGAGTGCTGGACAAATACAAGCCGGTGTCGTCATTGTCTGTGCTGTCAGCTCCTGGCCAAGTGCGGTAAGTGAGGAAACACTCAGAAAAGCTGGCTGTGCACTTAGTGTCGCCAGGCCAGTCCAGAATCGCCCAGCAAGTGAGGAAGGCACAGCTGCCCAGAGAAGGAAGGCTTACTGAGAAGGCTGCCAGTGGCTTGAAGGCTTTCATAAGTCTGTGAAACAGCAGTGTTTCATAGATGTATTGGGGGGCATCCCGTGGGGCTGGAGGGTTCTGGCTCGTCTTCTCTCAGTTGCCTAGGGAGACAGCTTAGGTCCGTGGAGGTCCAGTGACTCTCTTGGGTGTACTTGGTAGCCCAGGACCAAGGGGCACTCACACCCGAGTTCCCGAGGCTAGGGGTTCTGGCACCCTCCACCCTCTTTTTCTCTGTTGATGCTGTTGTGGGGGGGGGCACATTATAGCCTGAACTATGTAATGTTGGTTACGGCTGCTACTTGGTCACCTCAGCGCCCCTCAGAGGCCAAGTCTGGGAGGGTTCAGGAGGACAGAGGGAGGCTCCCCAGAAGGCCCAGCATTCCTCCTCGAGGGCAAATAGATGTTGGCAAGGGTGATCCACCAGGCACCTTCCATGAACATCCACTGCATGCCGTGGTCATGCAGATGGAAAACCCTGGAGTTTGGGGGGTGGGGGGCTGGGCTTCACTTCCCAGTTGTGCAGCCTTGGACAAGTCACTGAAACTCCCTAGGCCCTGGGCTTCGGGAAGGAACATGGAGATGATGGGGGTTACCATCCCCTCAGCTGTGTGTGGGGTAGAGGCCCCAGGGGGCCTGGCCCATTGTCCTCACTTCCCAGCCACCGGCACAAGCCTCTGTGCTCTCAGTGTGTTTGAGTTCTGATGGAATGGTCTCCTCCGTGCCCTGGTCTTTGCCGGCCCTTCTGCATACCCACCTGGAGGAGCTGCCAGAAAGCCTCCCCTCCCTGCTGTTTCACATGGTACTCCTCCCTGCTTCCTCAGTTCCCAGTTTGAGGCCTCGTTCAGGGAGTAAAATACAAGTTCCTTTGCCAGTCACCCCGAACTCCTCTCCCATCCTCTCTGCTCCTGTGTCTGCTGGGCTGACCTCCTTTTTTCCCTGGACGCCAACGCCCATTCCTGCTGACATGCCTTTGTGTGTGGCGTCCCCCACTGGAGCCTGGCATGCCCGCTCAGATTCCATCTGCAGGGGTGTTACGTGAGGCAGGCAGCAGAGCGCGGAAAGGCACCCTCCAACCTGGTGGGACGATGTCTTGTTCATAAGTCACTTGACACCTGCAGGTGACACCTGCAGATGGTAAACAAGATTCAGACAGAACAAGCAAAAGCTAATACAATGGTCATTCTCCCTCTCCCAGACCCTAATTCTCTCCTGGAGGCAATGACCAGTTTGGGGGTGCTCTTCTGTGGTTAGACTGTACATACATCCCCCACCCTTTTCTTTTTAATTATACACATGGTAGCACATGATAGTGCTGCTTTCCACCTTGCCTTTTCATTTAATAATACAGCTTGGCGACTCTCTGTGACATGTGCACACCTCCCACGTTTGTAATGTCTGCGTGGTGTCCTGTGGTGTGGGTTTATATCAGCTCTTCTTTGCAGGCAGTCCGTGGCCTGTTGCCATCACAGCAGTGTGGCAGGGCCTGCCCTCACACACACTTCTCTGTGAGCACGTGGGAACACATGCATAGATGTGGCTTGGAAATAGATCCTGGGATTACAAACCATGCACATATAAAACTTTGGTGAGTGGGGCACCAGCGTGGCTCCTTCAGTTAAGTGTCTGACTTCCGCTCAGGTCATGATCTCAGGGTCCTAGGATCAGGCCCCTGTGTCAGGCAGGCTTCGTGCTCATTGGGGAGTCTGCTTCTCCCTCTGCGACCCTCTCTCTTGCTTTTGCCCTCTCTCTCAAATAAAATCTTAAAAAAATCTTAAAACTTTGATGAGCGTGTCAAAAGCTCTAAAAAGGGGTTGTGAGGATGGGTGTTCTTTAAGCCCATTTGATGTGAAAACTGAGACTCAGAGAGGTCAGGGAACTTCTCCAAGGCCCCATCAGTAGTTGGTGGGAGCACTGGGCTTCATACCAGGTCTATGGATGCCTTCAGGGCTTTGGGTGGCAGGAGAGGGTTCATGGGGTCCCATGCTCTTGGTGTGCTCTATTGGGCAAGCCTTCCCAGCTCAGATCTCCTCTGCTCTTCCTCTGGCCAGCTTAACCAGATCCAGCAGCTCTATAACCTGCAGATGTGGGTCATCGACATGGTGTGTCTCTATAACATGAACCTGATTGCAGTTGCATCTACGGACCAGAAGATAGGTGAGTCCCTGACGGCTCCCCAGGCCTGCTCTCAGCCGTTGGGAGGCATCCATTTGCACTTGGAGGGACCTGTCACCGAGCCAACTGTGGGCACGGGTTAGAGTCCTCTGGGGGTGCTGTAGCTGGTAAGCAGATGCTGTGTGTTGTCACCAGAGACCCCCAAGGCATGGGACGTGGGCTTGGGCTCCATGCATGCCTCCCCTTCTGTCTCTTCCTCAGAGTTCTTTGATATTAGCAACCATAACTGTGCCCGAGCCTTCACCTTCATTGACCTGGACAGCTGTGTCCTGGCCATGGACTACTGGTGAGTCTCGGGAGAGTGGCGCACAGTCTTGGCAGCCACAGCACTCAGCAGCGTTGGGACTCCCAGAAACCTCTCTGGAAACAGCCCTGGAAAGATTCCCACTCTGTGTGCCTGTGTCCTCTTCACCAAGCTGCCCCTCCTGGGGGGCCACTCAGTCATCCGTCCCTCTTCCTCTCCTGCCCCGAGCAAGTCAGCCATTGAGTCCTGGCAGAGGCTTGTCCTGCCAAGGCCAAGGACTCTGGGAATGTCATGGTCCATCGGTAGGGGTGAGTTGATAATGAGCGTCCAGAGGACCAGGGACTCATTTGTTTGGGTTTTAAAAGAAAATAATGATTTCTTTTGGACCTGGTTCACCGATGATCTGGATCTGGGCGGGTGGGCCCATGTTTGTCAGCTGTTGATGGCAAGGCTGGAAGGTCGTGTGGGAACTGCTCTGGGTCCCAGGGGGAGGAAGGTCGCTGGACGCTGGGAGGGTGAGGGTTGCAGCTGGTGTGCCCAGCCCAGCCTCTTCTGTCTCCACCTCCCCTCAGGTCTGACTATCACAGAGGTGTGTTCTGCTATGGGGACACCAAAGGCAACGTCATCGTCTTCACCTCGGACAATGTGACCCTCGGCTTGTTCAACCCCCGAATCCTTCCCAGGACCTCCAAATGGGGTAGCTAAGATGCTGGGGAATTGATGGTGGAGGGAGGGAGATGGCCTTGCCCTGAGGAGCTCTTCTCTCTCCCGCCTCCCAGCTAAGGAGCCCCGGCTTCTTCGGAAGCCTGGGCAGCCGCGCAGCCGTGTGCTCAGCTAAGAGCGGCCTGTGGGACGGGCTGATGAGGGGACAGCGGGAGCCAGAGGGGGCTGAGGAGAGGGGCAATGTCTGTGAAAGTGGGAGCTTGCACAGGTGAGGGGGAGCGGAGGGGCTGCAGGACCCTGCTCCTCCCAGCAAGTGTGAACCTGTGCCTGCTGTGTGACCCCTGGGAAGCCACTCACCCCCTCGGAGTCTCGGGATGACAGCGCTACCTCTCTCCTGGGTTGTGATGAGGGCTTGCTCTCCTTGGCTGGGAGCTGCCTTTGGGTGGCTGAGGGTGAAGCAGGGTCTGCGGGAGAGCCTGGCTGAACGCGGATATGAACCTGTGTAAGCATGGTGACATGTCTTGCACACTTGTGTGGGGCATGCTTTGGGCACGTCACCTCCTACAGTCCTCAGCCACTGCCAGGAGGGAGCCGCTGCTGTGACAGTCCATTAAGAGAGGAGGAAGGGTGCTTTTGCGGGTGAAGCACTTGCATGGGTCCCCCAGGGTGAGTGGCCTGAAGCAGGCAGTCTGCCCCGGAGACTGAACCTTAGCCCCTTGCTGGGCTGTACCCCAAACTGACTGACTGCTGCAGGGTCCTGTTCGGGCTGCTCTGCCAAGGGCACTGGATCCGCGCTCTGGGGCCTGGGGCTGTCAGGGACTCAGCTGAGCTGGACCCAGTCCAGGATCGAGCCTTCGGTGCAGCGTCGGGCCTCTAGGTTGCTTCATAGCCATCTAGAGGAGGCCCCACTACCAGGGGCCCCAGCCCACGGGGACACTGACTCCCCTTCCCTCCAGGACACCAGAGCAGCCCCTTGGGCTTCCAGGCAGAGTTTCTGAGCAGGATATTCTCCAAGGGCTCCTGGGCCCTGGTGATCCCTCCTGCCGAGCTTGACAGGGAAACACTCCCCACACTGGCCGGATGGAAAATGGATCCCGCCCCGGATCCGGCAGTGGGCTGGCACCGGCTCCATTGTGGTCTCATCAGCCGCTGCCCCTCGTGCATGCCCGGCCCTGCCCCACCGAGTCGGCCGCCTGGCTGTGGTCATGTCGCACCACCCGGGGCACCGGCCGGGGAGGTTGCCGTGGTCTTTGAACTGCGTGTTGGAGGGGAGATCGGAGCAGGGGCAGGTGAAGCTGGAGTGTAGGAAGGAGACCTTCCATGCCACATGCTGCCTGAAGGCCGGGTCACACACAAAGGTGGGCCCACCCGTGTTGACTCGGGAGGAGTTGGACAGACCAGCTGTGTGTGACCTGGAGCCACTTGCTTAATCTCTCTGTACCTCAGTTCCCTTATTAAACCGGGATGAGCAGACTCAGTTCATGGCTTTTCTATAAGGTGGAAGGAGAACGTGCAGTGTGAGGCACACAGTAAGGGCCTGGTGACTACCTCCTCTGACCTCCTGTGGCTCTCCCGGCCTCATGGGAGAGGCAGACAGACAAACATGTTTGCAGTGCAGCCCTGGCTAAGGGCCCATGCAGGCCGCGCCCCACTTCAGCAACACTGCGCCCCTTGGGACTTTCTTGCAAGATGGGGCTGGTGACTTTGCAGCAGTAAAATGCTTGGCATAAGCCCCTAGGTCCCCCGTCTTTTCTCTGTTTTACTTGGGAGTTTCTCTCAGACTTGAGCCCAGATTGTCCCAATCCTTCTGACCTACCTCCTTAAAGTCTGCTCTGCAGGCAGACCCAGGCTTGTCCCCATCACCGCTGGCTCCATCTGTCTGTGTCAAATCTTTCTGCTTATGCCAGAGGCTCCTGGGCCCGGTGGCTGGCCACAGGAGGTTTTGGAGGCCAGGAGACTCTAAATGCGGCAGGGGCCAGGCTGTGTTTAGGGCGGTTGCTCTGGGCATGCTCGCTAGAATCTTCTTGGAACTTGTGTTTGCTGGGCAAGGTAGGGCATGTCGTTTGAAGCATGATGGTAAACTTCCAAATGATCCTTTCCAGAAAGAGTAGAGGGGTGCCTGGGTGGCTCAGTGGGTTAAGCAGCTGCCTTTGGCTCAGATCATGATCCTGGGGTTCTGGGATTGAGCCCGGCATCGGGCTCCCTGCTCAGCGGGGAGTCTGCTTCTCCCTCTCCCTTTGCTGCTCCCCCTGCTTGTGTTCTCTCTCTCTTTCTCTGTCAAATAAATAAAATCTTAAAAAAAAAAAAAAAAGAAAGAGTAGAGCCTGGGGTCTCAGTTGATTCTCCACTGCAGCAGAGCTGGACCTCCCTCAACGAGAGTCACCTCGTGCAGATTGCCGCGTGCGGGCGAGAGCGGGGACCCTGAGATTTGGGGCTGGCTCCCCGTGCACCACCACAGGGGATCTGGCCAGCAGCATTTATCTGCCTGGGTCTGTGTTCTGGGTGTTGAATTCACCCCACCGAACCCACCAGAACACGGTAAAGCTTGAATGAGCATTTGGATGGAAAAGCCTTTTGAGACCTACAGGAGTTGCAGACCAACTCAAGGTGTCCTCTGGGGTTTTGCTGGTCTGGCAGGGGCGGGGAGCTGGTGACGTGGACCTCGGTTTTCTCCCTGATCAGATCACTGGACCAGAGTTTCTGCACGGAAGCTCCTAAATGAGAAGTCCCCTTTGTACAGGAGTTACCAGCTGAAGGTACGTGGTGTCTTTCCTTGGCCCGTTACCGTGGTAATTATCTGTACACATGCACCACTCAAAAATCAATGCAGAAAGTGGATTTTCCCCCGGGTTCGGTGTTAGGCCCTGGGGCTTGGTCACTGGGAGCAGGATGGAGGCAGCTGTTGGACCCTGCGGCTTGTCTGCATGGCTCGTCTCTCTCACCACCTCCATTGCTCAAGGCTGGTCCTGGCAGACACCTGGATGGCTGCAGTGGCTTCTAGCTGTTTCTACACTTCCTTTCTCCATGCTGTGCTTTACTCCATTCTGCAGCCAGAGGAATGAGCAGCTAGAAACAGCCATGTCAGTCCTTTGCTCAAAATCGCCCAGTAGCTTCTCATCGCATTTGGACAGAATCTCAAGTGCTTACTGTGACCATCAGGACATGAGATGACCTGGCCCCTGGCCTTTTCCCCATCTGGCCTCGGCTCCTTTTCTTCTTCTCATTTACTCTGCCACAGAGACGCTGGCAACCTTGCTGTTCTTTGAACACCCCAAGCCTTTTCCCGCCTCAGGGCCTTGTCACACTCTGTCAGATACAACTCAGGAACAACTCAGGATACAACTCAGGAACAGCCAGAGGGAGGAGATGCGTAGGGCAAGGTGTGGGGAAGGGGGGGACAGAACTTCCCGGCCATCTCTGGGTACAAGGCTCACCCCACATCTCCACATGTTCACCAGCCCAGAGGCTCTCTGAACCCTGTCCTTTTGGGTTTTTATGGAGTTTCATTACATAGGTATGATTGATTAAATTATTGGCCATTGGCCATCAATTCAACCTGCAACTCCTCTCCTCTCCCCAGGGGCTAGGGGGGTGGGATTGAAAGTTCCAGCCCTCCAGTCTCATGGTTGGTTCCCCTGGCCACCAGTCCCCATCCTTAGGGGCTTTCCAAAAATCACCCCACTAATGTAAACTCAGGTATGGTTGAAAGGGGTTTGTTAATGAATATTAAGATACCTTTGTCTCATCACTTAGGAAATTCCAGGGGTTTTAGGAGCTCTGTGCCAGAAATGGGCATGAAGACCAAATATACATTTCTTACTGTAAATCACACTGTCATAGCTTACCACCTCCCAACTTTATGTCGCCCGCCCCTTGCTTCCTCATCCCGTCGCCCTCATGGGATTGGCAGCCCCTGAGGACAGGCACTTAGGGTCTCCCTGGGACCCTCTCAGGGAGAGTCACTCACGAATACCTTCTTCTGCATCGTCTGTGGGAATCTCGTCTTGGACTTGGTTTTCTACCTCAGTTGCTCAGTGTCCCATGTGCCATTCGGTGCCCTGAATTCGGTGTCTTCACTGTGAGAGACACTCAGTGAGGCAGTGCGTGCAAAACCCGACCCAGTGCCCGACAACCCCCTCCCTTCCTGCCCTGAAGAGGAGAATCCCCGGACTGGGAGGCCAAGCGCAGGGCCAAAGCACAGAGCCAGAGCTAGAGAGAGAATTCAGAGCCTGTGCAGTCAGACCGCCCCCTTGATGTCTGCATCTCAGCCTTTATTGCTCAAGTTGCAGCAGACAACATTCGCACGCACTCCAAATCATGTCCTGAAACATGGAGGGCAGTGGTGGGCAGGGAAGTTCCTTTTCCTCCGTGACAGGGCTCCCGGTGGATAAGAGGGACTGCGGGCCCGGCTGACTCCTACCCATCCTTCCACCTGTGCGGGGTGGGGTGACAGACAGTGCTGTCACATGGACCCGACCTAGCCTGTCTTCTAGCTGATAAACAAGACTTCCCATGATAGCAGAGCTGGGTGCTTTTCACCTGTCTCACTGACAAGTGGTGGCCCAGGACTGGGCTAGGATCAGGGGGCTGTGTCACTGTGTCAGAGCTGCGATCACTAGAGAGCATTAGATGTGCTGACCTCCTGGCCCTGCCAGCCCCTACCGCTGCCACTGTCTTCCCAGGCCCTCCATCCCAACTGGTGCCAGCAGGTCAAGTTCATCCCCCAGATGAACACGGTGGCCTCCTGCTCGGCCATTGAGAAATCCTCTCTGGTGCTGACCCTGTTGCCATCCAAAGCTCCAGAGAACCCCAAGTAAGGAGCACCTCTCCCCAGGCTGGAGTGGGGGGTGCTGGGAGGGGGATGATGTGACGGTGCGTCAGGGGGTCTGGCTTCACCTCAGCCCCCTGTGGCCATCCCTGCTGAGAGTGGGGGACAGCGGCATCCTGTGGCTCTCACTGGGTCCGAGGGAGCAATGTGCGTCCTGTGGGCCAACGGTGTGGAGTGGCAATCAGCATATGGGCTCTGTCGTCTATTTTTTTAAATTACAATATAATTGACCTACACCACCGTCTTAGTTTCAGGTGTGCCACGTAATGATTTGGTATTTGTGTATATTGCAAAATGATCACCACAATAAGTCTAGTCAACATCCATTGGGACATAGTTACAATTTTTTTTCCTGTTACGAGAACTTTTATGGAGTATGGTTTTAATCATTGCTACCAGCAGCAAAAATATAACAAGGCTTTTTTATCCACCAATGTATATGCAAACCTCAGCACAGAATCTGGAACACAGTGTAAGCAGGCAGTCAGAAAAAGATTTTCTGAAGGGAGGAATGAATGTGGGTTGCTTTACCTCTGTGCCCCTCACTCAGCGGCCTCGTCTGTAGAAGGGGGTGATAGCAGGGCTTCTCCCCCTCACGCCAGGGCTGACTGCTCTTTGTGCTGTATGGCCAGTAATTGGCAGCACTTACTCTTTGGATATGGTTCTAATCTCTTTCCTTTATTCTGGTTTCCACTACCCCAGAATGAATTTTATTCTCCCTCCCTCCCTCTGTCCCTCCGTCCCTTCCTTCCCTCCTTCCCTCCATTCCTTTCTTCCTAATCAGTGACTAGTCACACTAGTAAGTCTACATACATAGGTTGACCCTGTAAAAAATTGAAACATAAATAAAGCCGTAATCCTTCCCTTGTCCAACCCCCACTGTCTCACTCCGTTCTCAAATGTCTCACTTCTATCATTTTCATGTGTACCTTTTTAAAAATTATTTTTTAAAAAAGATTTTATTTATTTAGTTGACAGAGACAGAGACAGCCAGCGAGAGAGGGAACACAAGCAGGGGGAGTGGGAGAGGAAGAAGCAGGCTCCCAGCGGAGGAGCCTGATGTGGGGCTCGATCCTACAATGCCGGGACCACGCCCTGAGCCGAAGGCAGACGCCCAACTGCTGTGCCACCCAGGCGCCCCTAAAAATTATTTTTAATTTTTATTTAATTTTTAGAGAGAGAGGGTGAGGCAGGGCAGAGGGTGAGGGAGAATCTTAAGCAGGCTCCATGCTGACGCAGGGCTCAATCCCATGACCCTGAAATCATGACCTGAGCTGAAATCAAGAGTCTGACACTTAACCAACTGAGGCACCCAGGCGATCCTCATGTGTGTCTTTCACTGAGCATTTCACTGTAGGTATTTTCTCCTGAGGGATTTTTTTTCCCTCCTGCCTCTGCAGTTTCCCTCCTGCGGCAGGTCTTTACCCCCTGGACCCTTTGGGTCTGTGACATTTACTCCTGGGCAGGTTAAACCATGAGCTGTACCACCCCCCTGTCTTCTTGGGGGAACAGCAGGAGAGTCGAGGCCTGTGTTGGGGGAGCAGCTGGGTGAGGCATAGCAGGAAGCCTGAGGGCCATTTCGACCCCATCTCTGTCTGTCTCTTCCTGTCCTGGTTGTTTTCCAGAAGGAAATTCGATCCTGGGATGGTAGGGCTAATTTGGTCCAGCTTCTCATTTTACAGACTGGAAACCTGAGACCTTTGAGTGAGGGACATGTCCCAGGCCTCACTGTACCTCCAGCGTCTTGTTAGCCAGAGTCCTCTGCGCATGTCCCCACCCAAGCCCAGGAACTAGCTGCTGGTTGGGTGGGGAGGGCCCGGAGAAGGCCCAAAGCCATGGGGGAGCTTCAGTTGCGGCTTCCGGACCTTGAGTGAGGCAGTGCAGTGGGATTTTGCCTGGAGCTGACTTGCAGCAGAGGCTCATCTCTCTGCTTTGGTGATAGTATTACCGCATGTCTGTGATACGTGTTTCATTCAGCGTCTTGTTTTATTTATTTACTGGGTCTCAGTGGCAGGTGGACATCACAGGTTCACCTCTCTGTGGTCTGTCCCTGTTGCCTTCCTGATCTCACCTCTTCTACCTTCCTACTCCAGCCTCGTTGTGGCCCCCTAGTGGTTCAGGCATGCTCCTGCCCTGGGGCCTTTGAATTGCTCCTTTCTGCCCGGTATGCCCTTGTTTCTTCTTTGTTTTTATTTTTTTAAAACATTTTCGTTACTAAAAATTTTAAACACACAGAAGTAGAGAAAATACTATAATGTTTTAGTATCACTAGTACCTAGCCCAAGTTTCTCCAGTTGTCTCTAACATATCTTTTTACAATTATTTACTAAGAGATATTAACAAGTTTTTAGATTTTGAGCACAGGAATGGTGTGGTCTGATGTGGAGGGACATCTTTCCGGCTGCTCTGTTGCAAGTGGAGCGGGCAGGTGTGCAGATGGGGACTCCGGTGACGACGCCATTGTAATAATTCAGGCTACCTATGATGGTGGCCTGGAATCGGCCAGTGGCGATGAGATGGAGGCATTTGAGATATACTTTGGGGGCAGGCTGGAGAATGTATTTACACACACGAGAGCACGCAGACCCTTTGGGTTGTCTGCATGCAGTACACCTGCTAGCCAGCAGGTGACACTATTGACTGCTTGTTGGTCTTTAGTTCTCTGTAAGGACCTCTTAAGACATGGCCTCCACAGGTGGGGTCTGGCATTGTCACCCTCAAACTCTGCCTCTAGAGTCAGCCTCAGCTTCCAAGGCACTGTGGGCCGAGCTGAATTCTTCAGGTGTTGGCAGCCAGCAGTGAATCTGAGCGGAAGAGCCGGGGTGGAGTTGGAGGGAGCCTTGCTGGGCGTGTGGACTGACCCACAGCATCTCCCCTGCTTTCCCCCTCTTCTCTCACTTCTGCCCCCACCACCAAGTCGAAGCCACCTGAACTGCTTGCCATGGCCTTCTTCCCTGTGTCCCCTCTGACCTTCCAGTCCCCTCTCTGCACAGCAGCCATCTGCAGACTGGTCTCCTCCAGCTACCCTATCAAAACCACCTGTTTATTTCCCTGCAGGACCTGCCACAACGTGCAAACGTCCATCTCCTTTGTCTTTCTGTTCATTTACTTGCTCCTACTGTTTCCTCTGAAGGAAAACTCCATGAAGGCAGGGGCATCTTATCTATGCCCCTGGTAATCCTGGAAGGGTGTAGATGCCAGTAAATCTTTGTTGCATGAGTGAGTGAATCAGCCTGAAATAACTTCTAGTGACCATCCTTCCAGAAGATTTCTCTGTGCATGTATGCATGGAAGAAGATGTATCTGGTTTGACAATAAATGAAAAACATGTATTTGATATGCTCTTCTTGAAGTTTCAGTTTTTTGAGGAATCTTTCTGGCAGTGGAAGGGAAAGTAGATTTGGAGTGGGAGCAAGACTGGAGGTTAAGACACCTGCGGGGAGGCTGATGCAGAGATGAAGGGGCTTGAACTGAGCAAAGGCCAAGTCTCTGGTCGGATACAGGCAACAAGGTTTCGGGGCCCAGCTGGATAATGGGAATGCTGGCAAGGGAGCCTCCGGGATGACCCCCGGGCAACTGCATTAGGTACCCGGGGAGTGGCAAAGGAGCCAGTTCAAGGGCACTTCAATGGAGGGCATGCTGCGTTAGAGGGCTGGGGTACCCTGCAATGGGGGCCTCTGAGTTGAGTTTTGAAGGGGGAGTTTGAGTAGGAGCTGGCAGGACAGGATGTACGGATAAGAGGGAACAGCACATGCAAAGGCACAGAGCTTCCAGTACTCCGGGCCTGACTTTCCTGAAACCCCTGTCTGGCTCACCCTGGCCCTCCTGAGCCCCATCTACCCAGCTGCACCTGTTCCTTTCCTGGAACACGGTCACTGAGCCTGCCGCCTCTTCCTGCCACGCCCACCCTGGGTCTGAATCCTTATACCCCCATCTTGCCAGCTTCATGGCCTTGGGCAAACTCCTTAGTTGCTGCTTTCCATGTCCTCACTGGAGCACAGGGCTGATGACAGTCTCTAGGGTTATGTGAGGGGTCAGGTGATGCTCGAGACAGTACCCAGCACTGGAACCAGCACAGAGCAGGCAGGGGCACGGCACCTGGGAGCTTGCCTTCCCCTGGCCCTTGGAATCCCATTCTTTTTAAAAATCTGTGTCATGGGTGGGGGACGCCTGTCTCAGTATGATTGAAGCGAGGATCAAGATTAGTTAAATGTATTACGGTGGTAAGGAGTTGCTCCTGCTTTGGAGATGCCTTACCTACAGGTAAGAGGTGGGCGCCTCATCGCTGAGCTGCTGGTTTGGGTCCGAGACCCATGGCAGCCACCCTGCCTAGGGTGCTCAGCTCCGACTTGGCTGCAGGGCGAGCCCTGGACAGGGTTTCTGGGGCTGCTCCTTTCCTTGGGTGGAGAGTTAATGGCTCCTCCCTGGCCTCCCTGCGGCCCTGCCTCCAGCTCCTCCAGCCTCAGAGGCTCCCCTGGGGCTGTCGTTCCCAGCCTACAGCCTTCCCCCTTTGCTGTTGTAGGTTTTCAGTGCTGAACTTAAGAAAAGGGATTCTTTGCTTTGATTACTGTCCAGATAAGAACTTAGTGGGTAAGTCATCTTCATGTCCCCCAGAAGCCCCAGGCCTGGTAGAACTGGGGTGAAGGCCCCTGGGGACATGGGGACTGTCAGAGCTAAGAGGAGGCCCTGCAGAGTCCAGCCTCTGTCCAGGCTCCTGTCCTGCCACTCTGGTCCCTGCCCGTGGGCACCTGGGGCGGTGCGGTGAAACAGGCTCTGCTTGGCATGATGGGGGAGGTCATGGGGGAGGAGTGGCAAAGGGGCGGATTATAACCCCAACCTCCCATCTGCCACGCCTGCCTGGGGTCCAAGGCCTGGTCCCAGGAGACGGTCCCAGCATAGGACCCTCGTGGTTGACATCCGTTCTTTTGACCCAAGTGACTGGTGGCTATGACCCCCTCATCCGCCTGTGGAACCCCCTCTTCTCAAAAAAGCCTGTGTGGATGATGAAGGGGCACCAGACTTCCGTGACGCACATCCTTGTGAACAGCAAGAACAGCAGCATCCTCCTCAGCGTCTCCAAGGACAAGGTGCTGTCCTCATGGAGCACAGCTCTTCTGACAGAGACGCCCTGGGATAGCCGTCTAGCTCCGCCAGGCCGGGGGCCGGCAGTTGGCGGCAGCCTGAGGCCCAGGGGGATGATGTGACCTCCCTGCCCATGGTTCCACACCTGGCCTAGGGCGCAGAGGGGGCTGTCCCAGCTGGAGTCACCATGAGGGGGTCTCTGACAGCCCCTGGTAGAGACCTGCACCCCACTCTGAGCGCTCCACCAGAGCTGGGTTCCCATGTAGCTCAGCCTGGCTTCTTACTCTGTGGTCCTGGGCAAGGCCCTTCCCTTTTCTGTGCCTCAGTTCCCCTCATCCACAGGATGGGTTGTTGAGGGCCTTAGAGCAGGACTGGCAGTAAAGCAGCAGTGTCGTGGCTGGCACATAGTAGGTGTGCAATATGTGTGAGCCACTCTCCTTTCCCCTGCCCCCCGACCCAGACTTGCACCCCAGCTCTCCTAGTGACCCCTTCTCGGCTGCCCTGGCTCTCAGGGCCTGACTGGACCTTCTCCAGCGCCCGGGACTCCCTAGTTCCAGGCCTGTCACTTCACCTCTGCATTGATTGGTTCAGGGTAGCACTCCATCCGCGGGGATGCTCGGCTGTGCTGGCCAATGTGGGGGTGCAGCCAATGGTGCCAGGTGTCGTCCTTCAGGGTACACGTTTGTGTCTTCTGGGAATCAGTAGATTGAGAGTTGGCAGGACCCTTGGGTCACCTAAGCCACCCTCCCCAACACAGCCCACACTTGCTATTATCTGGAATTCTCCCAGTAGCCCTGAGAATTGGGTGTCATGGCCTCTGCTGAAGGATCTGAGGCTGGAGGGGCGGGGGACCGGGACAGTCTGGCCTAAATCCTCACAGTAGCGATGGGCAGAGGCAGGGTATGGATTGGAGTTACGCCCATTCCTGCTTACTCCTGATGTCTCCAAGCAAGGAGCATCCTGGAGGGATTCCGTGAGGCCTCTAGGGACTTCCATGGGTTCCTCAACTTGGGATGAACTCGAGGGGGTTGCTGTGGGGGCCCTGTCGATGCCGCTGTGTGGTGCCTGGCTCTAGTTGAGGCAGGCTGGCGGGGAGCCTGTGAGGGTCTGCAGGGGCTCGTGCTTTCTTGCTCGGTCTTCCTCCTCAGCCGTTGAGTGGCAGCTGCTCCAGCGGGGTGGAGGCCCTGGGAGAAGGCTCTGGGTAGCGGGGGCGGAGGGGGTGCGCAGGGAGCCTCGGTTTCCTCATCAGAGCTTAAGAACATCTCTGTGGCACGGTTGGTGTCCATGCAGTCAGTGTGTGTCGGGAGTGCTGGCGCCGTGTGCCATGGGCCCTCTTCACACCCCAAGGCCTCAGGCGCCTGCTGCCTCCCCGAGGGCCCACCCTCAGCCTCTTTGCTTGTTTCTCACCCCCCCCCCCAGAATATCCGGGTGTGGGACATGCAGGACTACATATGCCTCCAGTCCTTTTGCGGGAAGCTTTTCGCCCTGGGAAACTGCCCCATCACCAGCATCTACTTCCACAAGAATGAAAACAGTCTCATTTGTAGCACCTATTCGGTGAGTGCTGTGCAGAAGGGAGCAAGCCCCCCCCTCCCCCGGGAGCCAAGAATGCATTCACTAGACGCTGGCCTCTCCCCCAAGGAACCTAGGAGGTAGAAGGAGAATGGAGAATATCAGTAGAAAATGCTCTGTGCTGGGATGGAGATGCATGCCACGTGCTTCTTGGAGCACAGAGTGTGGTCAGAGAAGGCTCCCCGGAGGAGAGGACACCAGATAGAGGCTTTAAGCTTCTCAGGAATCATAAGGGACATTGGACTCTCAAGGAGCAGGCGTGAGCGGTATCAGCAGGCAGGCTGAGGAGCCAAGAGGCCTCTCTGGGCTCAGCTCTGCGTGCAGTCACAGATGTCTTAATGTTTTAATTTATTGGCAGTTTCTCCCGGGGGCCAGTCACCAAGGGCAGAGCCCTTCTGACTGTCCAGCTGCCGGCCCCTCTCCTCACCTACAGATTGGGATCCTCAAAGGGTACTTGGAGACCGAGGGGCCTGGGAGAGCCGGGGAGAAGACCACGACCTACAGCTCTCCTCTGTGCGCTGTTCTCTACAGCAGGATTTTTAAGCAGGTGAGTGGGCTGGAGCTGGTCGTCCCTCAGGCTGGCAGGAGTGCCAGGGGACCTCGGGCAGGACCCAGACCCCCGATGTGTCCAGAGCTGCATCCAAGGAGCAGTCAGCACAGTGGTGGGGTGGGGGGAGGATTCATAGCTTTGAGGGGCGTGGGAGCAGCGGCCTGTGGAGAAGCAGCCCTGTAGAGGGGTCGGCGGCCTGAGCTGGGGTGGGAGCCCCACCACTTGGTCGGAGGATCACCTCACTCCTCTGAGCAGAGGAAGGCCTGTCTTCACGAGGGGCTAATCGGGCAGCAGAAAGGCCCTGGATGTCCGCGTCGCAGGGCGTCGCGGGGAGAGGGGGGCTGCGCCAGCCCCGGCCCTGACAGGTGGGGGCCCCCCTGGGGAGTGGGGATGCTCTCCTCTCCGGGAGCTCCAGCGGCGTGCTCCCCCACAGGTGGTGAGCGGCTGCCAGAGCAGCTTGGTGAGCGTGTGGGAGATCGAGACGGGCCGGCGGACGGTGGAGTTCTCTGTGAGCGGCGACCAGCAGGTGGAGCTGACCACCATGTGCCTGGACGAATCGGAGCGCCGCCTGCTGACGGGCTTGCGCGACGGCACCCTAAAGATGTGGAGCTACACCACCGGGGAATGCCTGCTGGTCTTCCCCAACCCGGACCGCCTGGAGGTCGGTCTGCTGTGTCAGCTGGGGCCAGGGTGCCGCCTGAGCTGCAAAGCACGGCGCTCCCGACCCGGGGGCGCCCTGGGCTTTCGGCCCCCCTTTAAGGCTGGGCACATAGACCGCCTGCCTTCGTGCCTCCCTGAGCCTTTGTGTTCTCGCCTGTGAAGGGAAGCCAGGTAACAGTGCCCGTCTTACTAAGGGTTCTGCAAGTGCTAGCTCCGCTCAGTCTTTGGATTTGTGAGCACGCCTTACCCCGGGCCGAGAGCTTCGACGGCATTTCTAGCTGTAGGCCAGGTGAGCCCCATGCTCACTCCCGTTCGGGAAATGTGTGCCAGCGTCCTCGAGACAGTCTGTGGCTGTGGCGCAGAGCAAAGCCAGCAGTCCGACTTCGGGACCTGAGCCCACGACTAACTCGTATGAAAGTCCTTCAGCCAGCTCAGAAGGAGCCCTTGGCTGAGTTGCCAGGGACCTGAGTACTGGTCCAGCGCCTACCACTCAGCTTTTGACCTTTCCCAAGTAGCCACCTATTAAGCGGACGTGGATACCTGCTCCATGTCTGTCAAACTGGATGATGTCGTGTGACAGCGTTCTGAAAAATCTATGGTGGCACGGCCGCTAGGGAACTCTCATCATCATGAAGAAGTTTGACTTCTTGCTTGGCCTAGGGCCATTTTCTCTGAGGCCCCTCAGGGCTCTGTTTTCTTTCATCCTCCACAGATCAGTGGGATTGTGCATATGAACAAAGCCTTCTACGTGACCGGGTGGAGCAAAAGAATCACTTGTTTCATGTGAGTAGCAGGGGTGTGTGTGAGTAGCTCAGAGCAGGGACAGCTCTCTCTACTTCAGATGGGTTCCCGCATTCCTAGCTTCACTACTGGTTGGAAGACCAAGCCAGAAATCCGTGGTGGGTCATGTCCAATGCTCCTCTGCATATCCATCCTTTCTTTCTTTTTAAAAAATTTATTTATTTATTTATTATTTATTTATTTATTTATTTATTTTTAAAGATTTTATTTATTTATTCGACAGAGATAGAGACAGCCTGTGAGAGAAGGAACACAAGCAGGGGGAGTGGGAGAGGAAGAAGCAGGCTCAGCAGAGGAGCCTGATGTGGGGCTCGATCCCATAACGCCGGGATCACGCCCTGAGCCGAAGGCAGGCGCTTAACCGCTGTGCCACCCAGGCGCCCCTAAAAAATTTTTTTAAAGATTTTATTTATTTATTTGACAGAGAGAGATAGCCAGCGAGAGAGGGAACACAGCAGGGGAGTGGGAGAGTAAGAAGCAGGCTCCCAGTGGAGGAGCCTGACGTGGGGCTCAATCCCAGAACGCCGGGATCACGCCCTGAGCCGAAGGCAGACGCTTAATGACTGTGCCACCCAGGCGCCCCTTATCCATCCTTTCATTAACCCCCCCTTCAGGCTAACATGTTCTAGATTTTGTGCTACGTGCTAGAGACGGGTGTGAGCAGGAATGATGGGGCCTCCATCCTCCTCGGGGGAGCAGATGTTAATCAAATAATTTCATTTATAATGATAAAGTCTGTTGAGTGCTGTGGGGGGAAAAAGCACAGGTTTCTATGGGGAGGGGATGGGAATCTGATTTAGTCTCAGGGGCGGTCAGGAAAGGCTCATCTAAGGGTGTTGTGGGTGGAGTGGGATCTTCTCAGTGAAGCAGCAAAGGGCTTGGGGTAAGAGGAACATTCCAGGCAGAGGGAACAGAATATGCAAGTCCTCTTCCTTTCCAGAGGGCCTTTTTAGGGCCATGGTTTCCCTTCTTTCATCCTTACTCAGCGTCCGAATGTGGTGGGTTTGTCAGATTAGTTTGTGTAAAGCCCTGAGGACAGGGCCTTTGTGGGAGGCACACAGTAGGTGCTTTGTAAATGAGGTCGTGGGGCAGAGCTTCCACCTGAGTGCCCTCTCCTGAGTCGCCTCCCAGAATCTAAAGGCCCGGGTGTTGCCCACCCCCGTGGCACAGTAAGGCTGAGCTGTCTGCCCTCCCGCCTCCGGCCCCGTGCGCAGGCTCCACAGGACCAAGCCGGTGCTCACGTGCTACCACTGGCAGAGCTTCCACAAGGAGGACGTTCTGAGCATGGCCAAGTACCAGAACCAGTTCCTTGGGACCTCTTCCTACAACGGGGACATCCTCTTCTGGAACGTCAACATGTTCAAGCCCATCCTTAATTTCAACGCCTCTGTGAGCCCCTTGCCTTTGCAGCCCAAGAAGGTATGGTTAACAGGAGCACCCCCACACTCTCTCGGCCGTGGGTCAGGATCAACTCGGCCTGGGGGGTGGGGTAGGAAGCTCCCCCGGGAAGGAGAGGGGATGTGACGACTTCTTTTGGAGGAGGTTGGGAGCTAGGGAGGTGGGTGCTAGTTTCTAGAATTACTCTCATTTGACAGGCAAGGAAACTGAGACACAGGGAAGTTAAGCGTCTTGCCTGAGGTTGCACAGCCCAGAAATGATCGGTGCAGACTCAGGTGGTCTGACAGCAGAGCCTGTGGTGGGGCCCTGTTCTGTCTAGTGGATGACTCTCTCCTTGGAGGTGGCTCCTGTCTTACCCTCACTGTTGTGTGTTCCCACTCCGGGCTCACTGGGCTCCTAGGAAACCCACCGTCTCTGAATTATGCTGTCTTTGCAGATAAAAGCTGGAAGGGGCCTTCGGGGTCACCTCATCCAATAATTTCCCAAACATGTTGGGGAGAGATGCTCAGAGGCTACTGCAGGGGCTTCTCCTAGAGCAGTCAGCTTTTTATCTGTTTCACACTTTGGAGCGTCCCTTCCAATTAAAAACAACCTCACAAATATTTGGAAACCACGTCCATTTCATGGATGGGGAGACTGAGTCCCTCATGGGAGCAGTGTCCTGCCTGTGGGGACTCAGGGCATTCCTGGTTGGCCCCGGGACAGGATTATGAGCTCTGGCTTGATGCTTCTAAGGGTACTCAGTATCTAGGGAGCAAGGCCTGGGGCACCTGGAGGGCCCTTGGATATTGGCATCAGGCTGCGGAGGCCCTGCATGTCCCTCGGGGACACTGCAGGGTCACCGGGGTGGGTGTCTCCCTGGCACAGGCCCAAGAAGTGGACAACTTCCTGGCCGAGGGCCTCCGGGCCGGCAAGTTCTGCATGGAGAACCAGGAGTGGGCGTACAAACCGCCAGTGCAGCCCCCAGGCCCCAGAGGCAGGACGGTGGCCAACGCTAACCTGCAACGGAACCTGATGTCAGCCCCCCCGGTGATGAAGCACCCCAGAGACAGGCAGCCAGAGAGACTCGCACCCCCGCAGGTGGGAGCGGGAGCTGAGCTGGAGGCTACCTTCACTCGCTGGCCATCCCGGGGGCCTGTCCTGTGTTTGTGTTCTTATATGGAGGCACTCCCACCACCCACCCCCCAGCACCTTTCCGTCCGTCAACTCACCTCCCTGGTTAGATTCACGTGATCCACCCCACTCTGCTGCCCGCAGTCAGGGCATGCTCCCTTCCCAGAGTCTACAAGCTCGGGGGGCGGCGGGGGTGGCGGGGGCGGCGGCCGGACCTGGAGGGAGGACAACCCAGAGAACCTACAATCACAGGCTAGCTTCTGGGCTACTTTCTCAGTCCTCCAGTGAGTGTAACCTGGCAGAGATGAGCCACCGGGGCCTGCCTACCTCCCCCACCCAGCCTCACGTCCCTGGAGACCAGGCTCCGGTGGTGGTTGGGGGCTCAAGCAGAGGCAAACTACTTCCCTGCTCCTCTGAGCCCTCATCTCTGCCCCGGGATTAACCCTTCCAGCCTTGACTAATGGTCTCATTTTGAGGGGAGGAGGGAGAGAGAGCACAGGGGGGTTTGGCCTCCGACTCTCAGCAGTGAAGACAGTATCTCGTACAGGGCTGGGGGAGCTCAGCAGACTGCTTCAGCAATGAAGCCTGATTCCCGTTCCTGGCAACTGAGGCTCGAAAGAGAAACCCCACCTTCTGCAAACACATGACACTTGTAGGCAGCGCAGACTCGATCCCACATGGGCTGCTCGGCCGGGTTCTGCTGTAGGACTGCACTGCACCTTACTACAGGGCACTTGGACCACCTCCAGAGTATCGGGGCTGCACCACTGCATTAACATCTAGAGCAATGGCTATACACTCCCTAACCCTCACCTTTGGCCAGGGGTCTCTTCCAGAACAAAGTGGCAGGGAGGGGGTGTGTTTCCCCAAAGGCGAACTCGAGTGTCTGTCCCAAGAGCCGAAGCTGCTGGTTTAAAACGGAGACTCCTCAGTGCCGGAATGCCTTATTGCAGGATTCCTTCAACACCTGGCTGTCCCTTTCACAAGGCAGTGAATGGGCTGAGGGAGGCTGGGCGGGTTGTCCTTGGCATCTGCCTCTGGTCTCTGTTCCCCCACAGGGTAGGGAGACCCTCCCATGATGACCCGGGAGGCCCATTTTTTTTTTCCAGAAAACTGTCTGCTTTGGAACCCCCAAGCTGTTAAGAAAACCCTATGGCAAACAGTCAATCATCAGAGATACTCAAAGAGAGGAGTTCCAGAAGATACTGCTGCAATCCAATGCATCAGTGGAGAAGGTGGGCCACGCTCAGGCAGGGTCTGGGCGTGAACAGTGGGGATGGGCTGGGAAGGGTAGGGCTGGTGAGCCTGGGGGGCCAGCCTCTTCTCCCCAGGCCCTGGAGAGGCATGGTACAGGTGAAGGTCGCACTCAGTATTCTGTCTTCAGGGCTGCTGTGTGTGGGGGAAGCTCCTTGGGTGTGTGTGGGGGGCTGTCGAGGGTCCCCTCCTGGTTGGGAGATAGGAGAAGCAGCATTGCCAGAAACCGCTGTTAAAATGCCCTTCTGTGCTCTGGTAGGGTGTGTTTTGTTTTTGTTTTGTTTTTTTAAATATTTTATTTGTTTATTTGAGACACAGAGAGCGCGCGCGCGCGCACACACACACACACACACGAATTGGGGGCAGAGAAAGAGGGAGAAGCAGACTCCCTACCCAGCAGGGAGCCCGACGTGGGGCTTGATCCCAGGACCTTGAGATCATGACCTGAGCTGAAGGCAGATACTTAACGACTGAGCCACCCAGGCGCCCCTGGTAGGGTGTTTTGTATAACATGTGAGTAGGGATTGGGTCATCTCTGTTCTCCCTTCCTCCTGCACCTTTCCCCTTTCTGACCCTGGACGCCCCTCACTGTGTTGTCACCACTCGATGAAGTGACCACTAAGGCTCCTTCTAGCTGTGACCTGCAAAGATACGGTACTTCAGAGACTGTTTGGGTTCCCTTAGACCGTACTAGGGGCCCAGTGAAAATCCACATGACAGTTGTGTTAGGGTGTGGCAGGACTGGTCCCTTCCCCAGCTCCAGGGTACAGGGACTTGGGAATCGAGGAGCAGTGCCCTGCAGAGCTGGGTCCTGCGGGGTGGGGGGGAAGTGGAGAGCTGTGAGCGGTGGGACAGTCTCTCCTCCAGGTTCTGAATGTGCTTTCCTCTCTTTTAAAAAAATGCGCTAGGGGTGCCTGGTAGGTAGAGCATGCAACTCTCGATTTTGGGGTTGTGAGTTTGAGTCCCGATTGGGTATAGGGATTACTTAAAAAAAAAAAAAAAGCCTTAAAAAAACTTTAAAAAGTAGTCATGCTAGTTGGTTAAAAAAATAAAAAAAGAAGCGTGCGTAAAGCAAAATATGAAGTTCCCCCGTGTCTCACTCACTCCACTCCACCCAATAGTAGCAGCCACAGTCACCGCCAGTGAATTGGTGGACTGGGTTAGCCTTTATTCTTTCTATTTTTAGACCAGTGATGTAAAATAGCTACGTCCTACCATTTCCTTTTTAAAAACTTAACTGTATGGCGTGGAGATGCTTCCGTATCAGTAATTTAGATTCCTCTTACTCTTTATTATAATTGTGTAGTGCTCCATAGGTTGGAGGGATCACAAACGATTAAGCCAGTCGTCTCTTTTATTTATTTATTTATGGATTTTATTTATTTACTTGTGAGAGAGAGCGCGAGAGCACAAGTGGGGTGAGGGGCAGAGAGAGAAGCAGACCCCCCCACTGAGCAGGGAGCCCGATGGGGGCTCGATCCCAGGACCCCGGGATCATGACCTGAGCCGAAGGCAGACGCTTAACGACTGAGCCACCCATGCGCCCGCCAGCCTTCTCTTAATAGACATGTAGATGAGTTCCAGTTTTTAACTTTGATGAGCGGCTGTGCATCGAACGTCCTTGTGCGTATGTTTCTGTGCTTGTGTAAGTGCATTGAAAGGATGGATTCCTGGAAATCGTTGCCCCAAAGATCCCATCCCTTTCAGCCTCTGAGTTTGACCCAAGTAGATGATTCAAAGTCTGACCTTTGATGGTGACCTAGTCCCCCCATGGCCCACACAGTTATTCATTAAGTGTTTACCCCATGCCAGGCCCTGGGGAGGCAGCAGGAAAGAAAACACCTGTGCCCCCGTGCAGCTGACATTCTAGCTGGGGTGAGACAATTAACCAGTGAGTAAAATAAATGGTAGGTCACAGGGTGAGCAAGTACAGCGGAGAACCAGAAAACTGAGGCAAGGGGAGGGAGGATGGCAAGGGAGGTGGAGAGGGCAATGCTGTTTAAATAGGGTAGTCAGGGAGGGCTTCATGGAGAAGGTGGCATTTACACAGAATGTGAAGCCTGCCGCTGTTTGGAAGGATGGTGATCCAGGCAGAGGGAGCAGCAAGTAGAAAGGCCCTCACAGGAGAGCTTCTTTACAATGTTCCAGAAAGAGCACTTCTCTCTCTAATTAGAAAGTGGTACATGTCCTTCATTAAAATTGAAAACTTCAAGCCTTATAGGAGTGTATAAAATAAAAGGATGACTTACCTTCTTCCTCAGTCTCCAGGGTAATGACAGTGAAGGCATCCTTGTAGATATTTTTCTGTGCATATACAAGTACATACATGTACGAAAGTATGTATGTTCCTATAAATATTTTTTCACCGGATAGTATCCTATTATACATACGCTGCTCTGCAATTTGCTCTTTTTCACCCAACACCTCATGGCATCACTTCCTGCCAGTGTCTGTGGAGCCACGGCCTCTCCTTTACCAGGTGCATGGCATTTTGGCTAATGGGATACCTGATCTATCCAGCTGGCCCGCTGTTGCTGCTAGACAGTTAAATTTGTAGGTTTTGCCTTTGTAGTTAACATTGCCATGAACATCTTTGTACATGAATTTTGGACCTCACATCCATTTCCCAGCTATAAGACTCCAGGATTAGAAATGCACTCTTAGAAAGCTTTTGTGATGGAGTGTTACATTCCAACCTAATAATAAGATCAGCAGCAGTTAATATTTATTGGGCTCTGAGTATCTATTAGATGTGAGCTTAAACATTTGCCTAAATTATTTTTATTTTGTCTCTCGAACAGCCCTGGTGGGTGTGTACTATTATTATTCCCATTTTATGGATAAAGAGACGGGGGCTCAACAACGTGAAGTGACTTGCCCAAGATTCTCACTGTCAGAAAGTAGCTGAGCCAAGGCCTGATTCCAGATCTGTTGGTTTTCAAAGCCTGTGTCCTTGACTCTTTGTGCTGCCACCATTGGGAATTCCTCGGGCTTTTTATCTGGACTGGTGATCTGTGTGTAATATGATTTGTATCATGAATCTTGACAAGAGTCTTTGGAGATTGTATGCAAAGCACTGAATGTCTATTTGTGAAATTTCAGGCTGGTGTGTGTGTGTATGTGTGCGCATGTGTGTGGCTGGCAGTGCTGTCTAAGACTGGCCCACTTCTGATGCTGACCCTCCTTCCTGGCTTCTAAGTGCTCTGTCTTCTACCCCCAGTATTTCTGAAGCATTCGAGTCCTTTCCCTCTGGGGAGCTGGGTGGCAGACAGAGTGGAACTTCTCAGGATGGTTCCCTGGAGAGGGTCCCCCTCGGTCCTAGCCTTTCCATAGCAGATGAGAGTGGGGCAAGGACACTTGGGGGAGTCTTACCTGTCAGGTCCCCTTCGTCACCATTTCTGTCCGGCCATCTCAGAAGACCATGGGGGAGGCAGAAAGGACATTTGGAAGGGGACAAGGACATAGATCCACGTGCAGCTGTCTCTCACGGTTTAGAAATGAAGCCCCCATCCTTGACCCTCTCCTTAGTGGTGAAGCCCAGCCCATGTGTAGCTTCACCTTCTTCTGAAGGGGTCCCAGGCAGACCGTTAGTCCCCCTGCTGTTGAGAACTGTCTGGGACCAATGGGGTACGTGAGGCTGGAATGTCCAACCTCAGTCCAGAAGCTCTTTCCAAAACAGGCAGGGGACTGTCTTTGAGGTCTCAGGGGCCAGGTGCGGAGTGCAAAAGGGATAGAGTTGCTTACCTGCCTTCCAACCACACGGATCCTGCTCTGTGCTGCCCAGGGCAGGGCATCCTTCTGTGCCCACACCTGACACTGGCCACACAGCCCTGACGGTGGGCTCCCGCAGGCCCATGGCCCTCTCTGGCCATCATGTCCCTTCAGCCTGCCCATTTAAGCTGTCCCAGGGCTGGTGCAGGAAGGGTCGGGAAGGAAGCCTCAGCTCTCCCCAGTTCAGAAATAGGAGATCTTCGTGGCACATCATTTTCGTGAATCCTGTGCGGGTATGAGGAATCACATTTTAAGAGAATATTTAATGATCTGGAGTAGCCTTATAACAAAATTGTCTTTAAAAATGATAATAACTACAATGAAAAATTAAGTGTGCCTCTTTGAGATTTGTTTTTATATGTCTGTATGCTATATATACACGGAGGTATGGTTTTGGTGTTTAAACAAGACCAGGAGCATTTGAGACTGTAGTTCACCTGTTTGCTTTTTTTTTTTTTCTTTTTAAACCTAGCAATGTAGAGTAGACAACTTTTCCTCTCAGTGTGTATAAATCTATCTACTCCATTCTTGTTAATGGCTTCATACAGAGGGCCAGTCTATGCTTTTTTGAACCTAAAACTTACACAATTTGGTAAGGCCCCCTTTATGAAAAATAACACAAAATTATGAAAAAAGCCTAGATACAAAAGTGAAAATTTATTTAAAATCAGAAAAGAAATGACAATATTAAAACTTACAACTGACAATTACAACAGTCACCACATGTTGCTAATTCCTCCCTTGGAAGGGCCTTGAACTTGACCTCGAACTTTGCCTTTAGCTTTACGAACTTCACTGGCAAATCTGCCCCCCGACTGCAGTATGTTTCTTTGGATTTGCCCTAAGTTATTTAATGAATGCCCAGTTGATAGACATTTAACTTGTTCCTAGTTTTTTGCTGTTATAAACAATGGTGCGACTGAGATCCTTATAGATTTGTCTGTGTAGTTAAACTAGATTTTCTAGAAGTGGGATTGATGGGTCACCAAGTGAGCCCAGTTTACATTTTGATGGATGAGGCCAATTTGCTCTGCAAAGGCTATGATGAGCTGCTTTCCCTCCAACATTGTGTGAGTCTGCCTTTGTCCTTATACTAAGCCAATAATGGATATTAGCCTTTTCTTAATTTCTGCCAGTCTAGTAGGTAGAAATTTTATTTAAAAAATTTCTTTGATTATTTGTAATACTGAGCATTCTTCATGTTTGTTAGACATTTTCCTTTCCTTCCTTCCTTCCTTCCTTCCTTCCTTCCTTCCTTCCTTCCTTCCTTTCTTCCTTTCTTTCTTTGAGAGATAGAGAGTGTGTGCTAGTGGGGAGGAGGGGCATGAGCCAAGGGAGAGAGAGGATTTTAAGTAGACTCCACACCCAGCACAGAGCCCAACGTGGCGCTCGATCCCACAACTGTGAGATCACGACCTGAGCCGAAATCAAGAGTTGGACGCTTAACCGACGAAGCCACCCAGGCGCCTCTAGACATTTGTATTTCTTCAATGAATCAAATATCCATTCATATCCTTTGTCTGTTGTTTTTCACATTAATTTCTTGGAGCTCCTTAGGTGCTTTGGAAGTGAATCCTTTGCCTGTTGTGTATTTGCAGGTATTTTCACCTCATCTGCCTTTGTGATATCACACTGACATTTTAGTTTTTATCTAGCTATCTTTATTTTTCTTTGCAACAATGGAAAAAGGCATTGTTTATCCCAAGATCACAGAAAAATTTGTTATATTTTCTTCTAGTCATTTATAATTGCATATATATTTAGTCATCTTTCTGTCCGATCTGAGTAGTTTTGTGTATGGTGTGATGTATGAATCTAAAATTTTTTTTCTAGATTGATAACCAGTTGTTCAAATGCCATTTATTGCATAGTTTTATCTTTTCTCCACTGGCTTGAGATTCTATCATTCTTATATAGTATTAGAGTCTTCTGTTTCTGGGATCTCTCTTCTTCCTTTGCTTTTTGTCTGTTCTTGCATATATATTTGATAATTTTAAAAATGTGATAAGTCTTTATAGACAATGCAGTAAGATCATGGTGATTATTTCTGGGTATTGGGAGTCTGTGGGTAATTTTAATTTCTTCTCATCTGTCTGTGCTGTCCACATTTGCACTGTGTGCTAGTATACTTGCATAAAGTGGGGGAAATGCTCGCCCTTTGTCTTTGGTTTAGGGACTCCTGGTTTTGTGACCCTGGCCCCTGCGCTGACAGGAAGCAGGTTAAGCATTTTGTTTTGGACATGTATGATAATAGGGATAATTGAGAGTTTTGGTTGTTGGCGACATGTTTTGGGGACACACAAGTCACCACACTGTAATTTCTTTCTTATTTATTTATTTATTTGAGAGAGAGAGAGCAGGGGGGAGAAACAGAAAATCTTAAGCAGACTCTGTGCTGAGCACAGAGCCCAAGGTGGGGCTCAATCTCATGACATTAACATCATGACCCTGAGATCGCGACCTGAGCCAAAGCCAAGAGTCGGACGTTTAGCCAACTGTACCACCCAGGTGCCCCAAACCACACTGTAATTTCTGACCTAGCAGGAATGGGGCAGAGGGAGAGATAGATCTCAAGCTGACTCCCCGCTGAGCGCAGAGCCTGACGTGCTCAATCTCATGACCCTGAGATCATGACCTGAGCTGAAATCACAAGAGGCCGCTTAACCAACTGAGCCACCCTTGTATGTCTTCTTCAACATTCACTGATCACATACCACATGCCAGGCACCACTGTAATTGCTGAGGATAAAATAGTGAACCAAAAAAGCCATGAACCCTTGCGCGCAAGGAGCTCATAGTGCACCCAAATGTTCCTCGTTACCAGCTAGGGAGGAAGAGTGGTAGATGGTCACCATTCTCACTGGGCATCTAGGAGATGGTGGGGGGTGGTGGGGGGTGGTGACTTGCCAGGCCCCTCAGCACCATGTGGCCGTGGCCAGGGTGAGGCCCAGCTCACAGCACTGCTGAACAGGCCTGCCTCTCTTGCACAGATCATCTTCCTGCAGACCAGGCCCCGCCAGCCACACGTAGCCGCCCTGCTGAGCAGCTGCATTGATGGCCACATCTATGCCTGGTCCATCCACGGGGTCGGAGGCCTGTTGGGGAAGTTCCCTGTGGACTTCCTAAGCCAGGGAGATGTGGTTGTGGGTGCCATGGCCTCGGATGAAAAAGACTTGATCCTTCTTACGGGGGATTGTAAAGGATACATCAAGGTGAGGAAGAACTGTCTTGAGATTGAGGGGCTGGCGTCAGCCACGCTCCGGCCACACTCTTTGCTGTGTGTGGCACTAGCCTAATCCCTACTCCCTCTGGGTACTGGTTTCATTTGTAAAATGGTGGGCAGTAGAAGCCATCTTCTGCTCTGGTGCGCCCAGGAAATGAGGGAGGACATGACTCCAAGAAGCCTTTCCCAGTGGGTCCCCTACTCCATTATTCTCTTCTGGCAACCCCTTCACCCCCAGCTGTGCACCTCTGTGATCACCTGTCTCAAGAGCTGACTTCATGCTTTGTGGTGAGACATGAGGCAAGAGTGTCTTGTCCTTGGGCCGGTCATACCCTCTCTGCATGCCAGCTAAGGGGTCTGGCCTAGAAGATCCTTAGGACGCCTTCTGACCCCGAGTGTCTGGGTATCTCAGAGGTGTGAGTGCTCCCACCTCAGAGTGAAGAGTAATCATCTGGGAGGGCCCACAGTGTGAATTGGTGTTGGTGTCAAGAGTGCTGGGCTGCTAACCCACATTTTGTGCCTAGATCTGGGACATCAAGGATTACTGCATATTCACTGACAAGTGGTCACCTCAACCCAGTGGAACAAACAAGTTCCAGTTCTTAATTCCTGAACGGGTCCAGATCAACCTCCCACACTACATCCCCTTGGAGGAGAAAGAGGTAGGAAGATTACTGGAGGAATTTGAACCACACTAATGAGCTGGGGCCATGTTCTCTTACTGAGATTCTGAGTCTTTCATGTTTCTTGTTCAAGGTAGTCTGGTTGATGTGGAAAAGTTTTTGTTAGCCAGAAGTCACCGTTACCCAGTAAAACGCAAGTCTATACACACCAAATATACCCACGTCCATACACATGCATGTGAACACACACACACACACACACACACACACACACACACACCCCTTCTGTGGGCTTTAATCTTTGTAATGAGGGCCCTGAAGTCATGAATTCTTTTTAAAATAATGACAATATTTGGGGCAGCTGGCTGGCTCGGTGGGTAGAACATGCAACTTTTGATCTCAGGGTTGTAAGTTTGAGCCCAATGTTAGGTGCAGAGATTACGTAAAAATCAAATCTTTAAGAAAATAATGAAAATATCTATGTATTTTCTTGAGTAGGTAATATATTTACATAGTTCAAAAATCACTTGCTATTTCCCTAATGACTAATGAAGTTGAGCACCTTTTCCTTAGTTACCAGGAAAATGCAAATTAAAACCACAATGTGATACCACTCCACATCCACCAGAATGACTAAGACTAAAAAGATAGGCAATACCAAATGTTGGCAAGGATGTAGGTCCACTGAAATTTCTATTGCTGGCAGGAATGTAAATTGGTATAATCCCTTTGGGGAACTGTTTGGCAGTAACTTCTAGAACTGAATATATGTCTACACTATGATCCAGCAATTCCACTTCTAGGTTTAGACACCAGAGAAACCTATGCTCTAAAAGATAATGAATAAAAACATGGATAGAATTACCATTTGTAATAACTCTACATATGAAACAACCCAAATGCCCATCAATGTAGACTGGAAAAATACATTGCACTAGACACACTGTACAGAATAATATCGGGCATTAGAAATGAATGATTTGCAACTATTTATTACAAAATGGGTAGTTATTTGAACAATGTAAGTGAAAGAAGTCAGACACTAAGTATATATGGTAGGTTTTATCGTTCCATCTATATAAAGCACAAAAACAGACAAAACAAAGGTACCCCATTAGAAGTGGTTACCTTTGTGTGAGGCATGGAGTGGCTGGAAGGAGTCATGAGGGGGGCTTTGGGGCTGACAATGCTCTTTCATAATCTGGGTCTGGCCATGCAGCTGTGTTCAGCTTGTAAAAATTTATACAGTGGCACATTTATGACATGTATGCTTTTCTATAGGTATGTTATACATCAACGAAGATTTAAAAACTCAGGGAGTAGAAAAGGCTTATGGTGAGGACTCTTCGTCCTACTCCTGTTCCCACCAAAACCAGTTCTTCTTGTTTCACTTCTATTGATTTTTGGTGATTCTTCCAGTATTTATTTATCCAAACAGAAATGTGTAAAGTTCTTTCCTCCTTATTTTTACGTGAAGGTAGCATACCATACACACTGGTGCTCACCTTGCTTTTCTTATTCCATAATATATCTTGGAGATCTTTGCACAGAAGTACATTATTCTTTATAGCTGTGCAGTAAGCCATAGGATATATTAATGATATAATTCCCTTTGAAGGAAAATTGAGGTTGTTTTCAGTCTTTTTTTCTTAAAAGTGAATAGTGGATGTTGTTTCATATGTGTGAAAAATACGTCTGAAGCATAGATTCCTAGAAGTCGATTTCTAGGTCAAGGGCTTGTATGCGTTTGCAGTTTTGATAAATATCTTGCACTCTTAGGTGCCTTTTGAGTCTCTGCACAAAGATGCTAGGTCTAGTCTGGTTTCAGTAAGAAGAAAATTTTACTGCATTCAAATCTGTTGGGAATCAGTCACCCACGGGTTCAATAGATGAGGAATCTGTAATGTTAATATAACCATTTTAATAACAACAGTATGTATCATTTATTTTTTAAAAAGATTTTATTTATTTATTTGAGAGAGAGAGAGAGAGAGCATGAGTGGAGGGGGGCAGGAACAGAGGGAGAGGGAGAAGCAAACTTGCTACTAAGCAGGGAGGCCTGACATGGGGCTCGATCCCAGGACCCCAAGATCATAACCTGAGCTGAAGGCCACTGCTTAACTGACTAAGCCACCCAGGTGCCCAAAAAGTGTCATTTATTTACTGCTTACTGTGTTTCACAGATTGTGATAAGGGCTTTTAGGTATTCTCTCATTGACTCTCCGTGATAGCTCTGTGAGGGAGATGTTACTTTTCAGATGAGGGATATAAAACTGAAAAGCTGGAGGGACCTGTCTTAAGTTCACACAACTGCCGATGCTGGATCTGGGAGTAAGTCCAAGTCTGTCTGATGGCAGAACCTGTGCTCCTGACCATGTTATAATGATATATTTTAAACAAATTGGGATTATATTGTATGTACCTAGAATTTCCTATATTCTCAAACATTCTTAAAGATCAGACTTTCTAATGATTAAGTCATATTTGCTTTATAGAGATACAATCATTTATTTAACTTATTGTCAGATATTAGATCAGTTTTTTAATTTTTCATTATCAAAAAAGTGATAGAAAATGGATAAGTTCTTAGAAAGATATGAACTACTAGAGTAGGCTCAAAAAGAAATAGAAAATCTAAAGAAATAGAAAATTTGAATATCACAAGTAAAGAGATTGAATTAGTAATAAAACTTCCCACAAAGAAAAGCCCAGGTACAGATGACTTTACTGGTGAATTCTACTAAATAATTAAAGAAGAATTAATGTCAATTCTTCAAGAATTCTTGCCAAAGAGTTTTCTATGCGGCCAATATTACCTTGATACTATATCCAGACAAGGACATCATAAGAAAATAAAACTACATCTCTTGTGAATATAGATGCAATATCATCAATAAAATACTAGAAAATTGAATCCAACATCATATGAAAAGGATTACATAGCATGGCCAAGTCAGGCTTCCCAAGAATGCAAGGTTGGTTTAATATCCAAAATCAATTAATGTAATACACCATATTACATGAATAAGAACAAAAGACACATAATCATCTCAATAGATGCAGAAACAGCATTTGAGAAACTCCAACACCCTTTCCTGATAAAAATGTTCAATCAACAAGGAGTAGAAGGGAACTTCCTCAACCTGGTAAAGTCCATCTGCAAAAAGCAGCTACTATCATATTTAATGGTGAAAGATCAAACTTTTTCTTCCTAAGATCAGGAACAAGATGAGGATGTCTGCTCCTGCCATTCCTACTAATGTTTTACCAGAAGGGCAAGTAGGCAAGAAAATGAAATAAAAGGCATCCAGCTTACAATAGCATCAAAAAGAATAAAACATTGAGAAATGAGTTTACAAAAGTAGTGTGAAACTTGTCTTATGAAAACTTCAAATCGCTGTTGAAAAAAATTGAAGACAACCTAAATAAATGTAAAAATAGCCCTTGTTCATGGATTGGAAGATTTAATCTTGTTAATATAACAGTTTTTGCCAAATTGATTCAATGTAATCTATCAAAATCCCAGCTTCTTATTTTACAGAAATTGATAAACTGATTCTAGAATTCATATGGAAATACAAGTGACCTAGAATAGTTCAAAAATCTTGAAAAAGAACAGAATTGGAAAACTCACACTTCCCAACTTCAAAACTTACTCTGAAGCTACAGTGAAAATAGTGTTGTACTCACATTAGGGTAGACATACAGGTCAATGAAATAAAATTAAGCATGGAAAAATAAACTCTCACATTTATGGTCAATTGATTTTTTGGCAAAGGTGCCAAAACAATCAAATGGAGAGAAGAGTAGCCTTTTAAACAATGATGCTGTGAAAATTGCATATCCACACAAGAAGAATGAACATATAACATAGAGAAGAACATACCTCACAACATATATAAAAATTAACTTCAGGGGGCGCCTGGGTGGCACAGTGGTTAAGCGTCTGCCTTTGGCTCAGGGCGTGATCCCAGTGTTATGGGATCGAGCCCCACATCAGGCTCCTCTGCTATGAGCCTGCTTCTTCCTCTCCCACTCCCCCTGCTTGTTTTCCCCCTCTCACTGGCTGTCTCTATCTCTGTCAAATAAATAAATAAAAAATCTTTAAAAAAAATTAACTTCAGTGGTCATGGACCTAAATGGAAGAGTTAAAATTATAAGACTCCTAGAAGAAAACATAGGAAGAAATCTGCATGACTCTGGGTTAGGCAATATTTCTTAAATATGATGCAAAACCACAAGCAAAAAAAGGAACAAATAAATCGAATTTTGTCAAATTTAAAAATTTCAGCCTGCAAAAGACACCATTAAGAAAGGGAAAAGCTAACATACAGAATAGAAGAGAATATTTGCAAATCATGTATATGGTAAAAACTAGTATCCAGACTAGTCAAAGAATTCTTACACATCAACAGTAAAAAGACAAATAACCCAAATAAAAATGGGCAAAGGATACATAGTCATTTCTTCAAGAAGATACACAAATCACCAATAAGTATATGAAAAGATGGTGAACATCATTAGGAATTAGGGAAATTCATATCAAAACCATAACGAGATCCCACTTCACACTCATTAGGATGGCTGTAGATAATAAATGTCGGCCAAGATGTGAGTAAGTTGGAACTCTCACACATTGCTGGTAAGAACATAAGGTGGGTATAGCCACTTTGGAAAACAGTTTAACAGTTTCTTAGAAAGTTAAACACAGAGTTACCAGATGACCCAGCAATACACCCAAAAGAAATGAAGACGAGTCCACACAAAAACTTATATGTGGGTGTTTATAGCAACATTAGTTGTAATAACCAAAAAGTGAAAACAACCAACGTGTCCACAACGGATGAATGGTTAAGTAATGTAATAAAGTAGTGACACCCACTATAGCACCATGTACCTTGAAAACATGCTAAGTGAAAGAAGCCAGCCACAAAAAACCGCATATTGTCTGATTCTACTTACACCAACTGTGGAATGATGAAATGACCTAAAATTGATCATGACGGTGGTTGCAAACTCTGTGAATATACTAAAAACCACCGAAGCAAGCACTTTAAATGGGTAAATTGTATGTGAATTGTATTTCAATAAAGCTGTGTTTAAAAGCTATAAAAATGATAGAGCAATTTTTCTTTTTCACCAATCTTTTTGTTGTTGTTCGTACTTGTTCATCTGCACATCTGGTAGTTTATCTCATGAAAATAGTTTGTAAAACAACATAAATCTTTCCAAGGCCTTTAATGTGTACTGCCAAACTGCACTCCAGAAGGTTTATAGAGTTTTGCACTTCTAATATTTTGCTTTATCCTTGCCAGCATAAAGTATTGATTATTAGCGGTATTCATCCAAGTGAGGGTGCCTTGGGCTGCTAGAGTGCCTTGCTTATAAAAGGTGTTCAGTAAATAAATGTTTGAAGTGAAAAAAACCTTTTGGCTGATTTTTAAATGCAAATGGTTTCCTTTGATTTTAATGAAGATATCTTTGCTTATTAGTGATATTGACATCTTATTTTATTGGTCATGTATAGTTTTGTGAATTGTCTCTTTATGTCCTCTGTCCATTCTTCTATTGTGGTAACCATCTTTTATAAGTGATGTATAATCATTTTTAAACATATTAAAAATATTAACTTACTATCTGTCTATGTATTGCCAATATTTCCCCCCAATTGGTCATTTGCCTTTTAATTTTATTTATGACGATTTTAAAATTACAATTTTTTGGGGGGGGTCAAATAAATTTTTCTTCCCGTTGTGGTATTTCCCATTGTCAATCACTTTCTTATTCAGAGGTAAGCTAAATACTCATATTTTCTTTTATTTATTTTTTATTTTTTTATTTATTTTTTTTTAAAGATTTTATTTATTTATTTGACAGAGACAGAGACAGCCAGTGAGAGAGGGAACACAAGCAAGGGGAGTGGGAGAGGAAGAAGCAGGCTCATAGCAGAGGAGCCTGACGTGGGGCTCGATCCCATAACGCCGGGAACACGCCCTGAGCCGAAGGCAGACGCTTAACTGCTGTGCCACCCAGGCGCCCCCATATTTTCTTTTAGATGTTTTGCGGTTTTATTCAAAAGAATTCTTTGATCCTTTTAATGTTTCTTTAGTTGTTTTTTAAAAATTAAAAAAAAATTTATTTTAAGTAGGCTCCATGCCCAACATGGGGCTCGAACTCCCAACTGTGGGATCAAGAGTTGCATGTCTGCCAACTGAGCCAGCCAGGTGCCTACCATTTCTTTAGTTGTAAGAAACACAACAATGATTGAAGTTTCTCTTGATAGTTTATCAGGTATTCCAGCACTGTTTATGGGTCATGCTCTCTATTACCACAAATTTTCCTGCCACTCTTACATATGGATGTTTTATATAAACGTATATTGGTTTCTGAGCTTTCTATCATCCCCCATTGTTCTGTTTAAAGTTTTTATATTGTGACTTAACATACTTGAATATGGTAAAAATACATCCCCCTTCAATACTGTTTTATTTAAAAGAACCCTGGTTATTTTTACTCATTTTCCAGTTAAGTAGAGTTCATCCTTTCATAGTGTAATGTGATCTATCAGTCCCTTGCTCACCCTGTTCTATTCCCAGTGCCCAGCTGAACAATTTTAGAAGACCCAGGTCTTGTCCTAGCCTCACCACTTTCTAGCTATGCGGCTTTGGGCTCACTTTTCTCCTCTGTGAAATGGTGAGACTCGCCCATCCTGAAGGTTGTTATGATGTTCAAATGGGATAATCTGTATAGATGCAGTTGGTAAACAACATAGCAATATGCAAATGCTTCTTTATGATTTAACCAAAGGGACCAGAGGTGGCCAGAGAAGTGCCAGAACTCACCTAAGTTAATGTGGGAAAATGTCTAGAACTAGAACCCTGGGACATGGGCCAGGGGACTGTGTCCTAGGATCCTTCCAGAGGGCTCTACTAGCTCCAGTATAAGTAGTTCTCCTGTGTTTCCCCTGTAGGTTGTGGCTGGCCAGACCATTTCCCTGGTTCCTCCCAAGCTTCTGAATACCTGGAAGGGCCATTTGGATAGTGTGGCAGACATCCTGTATGTGGATAGCTTCCAGCTGGTTATCAGTGCTGGCCAGGACTGTGACGTCAAGGCTTGGAAACTCTCCGGTGACACCATTGGTATGGGTCCTGCTGAAGGTCAGCCATGCTACCTTCATCATGGCCCTGTCCCCATTAGAACCTAAGCTGGCATAAACCTTATATCCTGTGGGGTGGGGTTTCAGGCCACAGCAGCTGTCTCTGCTCAAATAGTATCACAGGATTTCTAGTTGTCCATTCAGCAGTCTGTCCATCCACCCACCCACCCACCCACCCAAAATTATTTGCCTGTGTATATTTTTGTGAATCATATATCTGAGAAGGCACATCCCTTTCTCTTTTTAAAAATAAACTTATTTGTTGTGTTATAACATGCATAAAGAAAAGCACACAAACCAAAAGGGTTCAGCTTGTGAATTTTCAGAAAGTAAATACATACCCATACATACCCATATAGCCATCACATAAAAAGCATCTTATACTTATACACTTAGTAAGAAAGTATAAGTCTATCTCTCAGCTCTTCTGCCTGGCCCCCGCCTGCCTTGTATGGTCACCATATACCCTGGGAAGGCCTGAAGGAAACAGTTGGTGGGTAGCTGCAGACTTGCCCTGTGGCTGGAACATCCTGGGCTATAATCTGTTATGTCATGTGAGGCTGTTCAAAGTTCACTAAGGACTCATCTGGTTTCTCCTCCTCCACAGAGGATTCAACCTCCTCTCATTACTCTGTCAGGTTGAAAGTAGCCTTGGTCTCTTGTCTCTTATCAAAGGCTTATTCCTTTCTGAATTAGTTCACTTAGGTTTCCTTGCATTTTCAGCTCTTATATGGGTAAAAACTTTTTGACTATTTTAAATTTATTTCTGTTCTCTGATGAAATTCCTCATCTTCTACTTTATATTCTTGAACATTTTGATCAAAGTTATTTTAAAGTCTTTGATAATTCCCATATCTGGTTCACTCCTGGGTCTGTTTCTATTGCCTATCATTTCTGTTGGTTCCAAACATGACAGAGTAACAAGGACTGGATTTACATCTCCACTTCAAACGACTAAAAGCATGAACAAAATATATATAACAGTTTCCAGACATTAGACAGCAGGCAGCAAAGAATAGCAATTCCTGAGGTATAATTTATACTCATATATTATACATAATATAATATACAAAATTAGTGTAAATTATATATAATATATACAAGTACATCCGTAATATTATAAATTATATATAATATAGTATAAATAGATGTAATATTATAATATATAATGTATATAAATATTATGAATGTACTTCATGTGTTACAAAAGATAGAAGAAAACATCAACATGTTAAAGAGAGGACTGGAATATATGTAAAAAGACCCAAATTGAAGTTAAGAAATTAAAAACAATGTCTGAGATAAAAATACACTGGATAGGATTAATAGCAGATTAGATACTACAGAAGAAAAGTTTAGTGACTATGAAGACATAGTAATAGAAACCAAAAAAAAGACTGAGTAAGCTGACATCTTAACTATATGACATGATGATTTGGTATATGGGTACATTGTGAAATAATTGCCACAATCAAGGTAATTATTACATCTATCACCTCATATAGTTACTAATTTTTTTTTTTGGTGGTGAGAACACTTAATATCTACTCTTAGCAAATTTCAAGTGGGCAGTATAGTATCATTAACTGTAGTCACCATGCTGTACATTAGATCCCCAGAATTTAATTCATCTTATAACTGAAAGTTTGTACCCTTTGCCAACATGACTTTTCAGCCTGTCTCTGTCCTTATATTTAAATGTGCCTCTTTTGAACAGCATTATATTGAGTCTTATTTTTTTCACCCTGACAGTCTTTGCCTTTTAATTGGATATGTAGTCCCTTCAAATATTAATGAAATTACTTATATGGTTTAAGTCTATCATCTTGATATCTGTTTTCTGTTCTTCATTCTTCTTTTTCTGCCTTCTTTTGGATTAATCAAGTATTTAAAACAATTATCTTGTTTTATTCCTTTTTAATTGTTTGTTTTTATATTATTCTTTAGTGGTTACCCTAGAGATTATAATATGCACTCTTGACCTGATACCACTTCTCCTGTAAGAATCTTACTTTCTTCCCACCACTCCTTCCTTCATTCACACTCTCTCTCTCAAATAAATAAATAAAATCTTAAAAAAAAATAGAGTCAATCACTTAACTGACCTGAGCCACCCAGGCATCCCTGCTAGTGATTAATTCTTTAAGCTTTTATTTATCTGAAAACATCTTTATTTTGCCTTAAAATGTTAAGACTATTTTCTGGGAATAGAATTCTCAGCTGGAAGTTTATTTTCTTTCAGTACTTAAAAAAAAGATTTTCCCATCATCTCTGGCTTCTGTATTTTCTTTTGAAAAGTCAGTTGTAAGTTGACATTTCATTTCATTTTTTTTTTTGAGAGAGAGAGTATGTGTGAGTGGCGTGGGGTGAGGAGGGCAGAGGGAGACCGAGAGAATCTTAAGCAGAATCCACTTAGGCAGACTCCAACATGGGGCTCGATCTCATGACCCTGAGATCATGACCTGAGCCGAAATCAAGAATCTGTCGCTTACCCGACTGAGCCACCCACATACCCCAGAGGTTGATACTTTGAAGGTAATTTTTCTTTTTTCTCTGTCTGCTTTTGGTTTTCAGCAGTTTGACTATGACGTGCCCGAAGTATGGTTTTATTTGTGTTTATACTGCTTGGAGTAACTGATCTTTTTTAACCTGGGGGTTGCTATTTTTCATCAGTTTTAAAAAATTGTCAAACATCATCTTCTCAGTACTGCTTTTACCCATCCTCTCTCTCCTCCTGTTGTGGGGTTCCAGTTACATGTATGTTAGAACATTTGACTCTGTCCCATATATCTTTCATACTCTGCTCTGTTCTCTCTGTTTTGTTGTTGCTGTTGTCGTTGTTGTTTCCAATCTCTTCATTACAGTTTGGATATTTTCTGCTGACCTGCCTTCCGATTCATTAATCTTGTCTTCTTCTGTATGCAGCCTGCTATTAAATCCATTCAGTTAATTCTTAATTTTGTTTTTTGTTTTTTGTTTTTTTTAGTTCTCAAATACCCATTTGGTTCTTTCCTATAGAATCCAATTCATTGTTGAAATTCTCCTTCTTTTCCTTCCCTTTGTTCATATTTTCCATTATTTCATTTAACTATTTACAATAGTTATTTTAAAGTTTTATTTGATGACTCCAACGTCAGAATTCTCTGTGGGTCAGATTCTAATGCCTATTTCTTCTTTTTAGGTTATACTTTTCTGTCCTGTAACTTTAGGTTATACTTTTTAGGTTATACTTTCCTCTCTTTTTACATGTTATATGCATAAAAAAAATCCATCCCTCCAAAATCCCCCAAAACAACACCCCCCCGCCCACCACCAAAACCCAAACCCAAACCAAAACTAAAACCAAATCCAAAACGAGACCCCAGACTTTGGACTTTGCATAAAAGAACCACAGAGACCGAAATTTGCATGATTTTCCTCCAGTGCCTGTGCTGGTTCCTCTCTATGGGGCTGTTCATCTCACTGCAGTCAGGAACTGAGCTGGGTTGGGGCTGGACTGCAGCTTTCGGTAGACTCAGTTTGCTTCTGTTTTCCATTGTGATGGTCTGTCTCCAGGGTGAAGTCTGTTGTGTTTGTTAAAAGGCTTCTTCCTCTAGTGGGACTTTGTCTCCCATGAACCTCATTCTATTTGTCTAGCCCAACTTCCAGGCCCTCAGCTCCCCCACTGCTCAGCAAATGTCTGTGGAAAACACAGCGATGTGTATGGAACTCCATTAGACTTGATCCATCCTGCCAGCCAGAATGGCTCTCAGAAGCTTGGGCGGTTTCTCTTCCTTCCAGTAGCTTCCTTTGTCTAAGCCCACCCGCAGACTCAGAAAATGCTCCCAGAGAAGGAAGCAGCCCTCATTTTCAGGTCTTCTTGGAAGGACCCTTCCTTTTCTGTAATTTAGCTCATCTACTCTCTTTCACTTCTACTCCTCTCCGATGACTTTTTAAAATAGGATTTTTTACTATATATATTTTTTTAATTCTAAAAAATCTGCAGGAGAATGGCCTACTACTAGCTATGCCCTGCCCCAAAGCCGGACTCGTGCTTCTCTGTTCTCACTCCCTGCTTTCCCCTCCAGCCCTGTTCCTCCCCAGTGCCACCCCAACCTCACATCTGATGGACACCTGATCATTTTGTGCCATTGCTACTTTCTACATGAGCTACGTAAGCCCAACCGAGGATCACTGTCATCGCCACAGTGCCCTTTCCATCTCAGCCTACATGCGGGGCAGGATGCCTTGGCCTTTGCTCCAAGTGTACTCTAGGGCTAGTGTCTGGTCCTTCGGGTATTTGTTGAGTAGCCAGCATAATGCCTGGCACGTGGTAAGCACCCGGAGGTGTAGGCCAAGGGTAAGGGGTTGCTAGCTGACTCTTGAGGGGGGAGGGTGAAGGGCAGAAGGATCAGAGGAGGGGAGGTAGACCAGTTCTTGTTACTGAGCTGGGTCTGGTTAAATCACAGGGACGTTTGGCCTGAGTGTTTGGAAAAGGTTGGAGGGTGTTCAGATGGTCGGAGATCTTGAAGTGAGAAAAACCTCAGAGGAGGCCGACTCTACAGACACGACCCAGAAGGCCTTCCGTCCAGAGTTGCAGTGAGTTATCACAGCCCCCTGCTCTTTGCCGGCCCAACGAGGGGGATGCTGGGAGCCTCCCCAGGTCCTGGGCAGCCTCATCTGGGCTGGGTAGTGCTGGACATCTCTGGGGAGGGCCCTCAGAAGGCCACAGGCTTGGGACCTGCAGGACACTGGACTGTACAGGCGGCAGCTGTGGCCTAGGAGCCCAGCTCAGCCGAAAGTTTGAGTGGCACAAACCAGCAGGAAATATAAAAATGCAGGCCCTTCGATGGGCCCCCACCCCAGAGCCAGGTCCAGATCAGCCAGGGCTGGCTCCCCTGCCCAGGCCATTTCTATGTGGCTAGAGGTCCCTAGTAGGAGAGTGCCCGGGTCTCTGGTCCTGAGCAGAGGCTCGAGTTATTTCCCTGAGCCCCGGGAAAGTCAGGCTGCTGCTTTCCTCTCCGGGTTCCTCCTCCACCCGTGTGCCACTCTCACTCCTGACCAAGTCTCAGATCATGTTGGGTCATTCCAAAAACTGTTTTTTGAGGTCCTGCTGACTGCCAGACTCTGTGCTAGGTTCTAGAGATCCAAAACAATCCAGACACAGGTCCTGCCTCCGAGAACTCACAGTCCCCTCGGGGAGATGGACATGCAAACTCACGGCTGCTGGTTTATGTGATGTGTGATGGGACTGTTAAGAACAGGAATGGCTCAGAGGACAGTCCCCTCATTGGGTGGGTCAAGTAAAAATCTTCATAGGAGAGGAGATTTCTGGAGTTAGGTTTTGATGTGTAAGTAGGAGTTTTCCAGGTACCCATCCGGTCCTTGTGGCTCCTCTCCTCTTGTCGAGGTATACATCTTTACAGTCCCGTGTGGGATTAGCAAACAAGGCAGAGGCAGGGTTTCCCTGGGAGGGAGAGGATGTATAAATATTTCACAAGGGGAGGCCCAGGTAAGGTCAAGATGGGGTGTTAGGCCTCCATGGGGAGAGCACAGGGTGGTGGGAAAGGTCACAGGACTTGTCAGGGGTCAGTTTAGTCTGGGCTTTGCTAACGTTCCCTGGACACTTGTTTAATGATGGGCCCTGGGCAGTATGGCCTCAGGGGAGGGATGAGAAGTTTGGGAGAGGCTCGGCCCAGGAGGGAGAAGGCCTCTCGGGGTCCGTAGGAAGGCTGCCCTGTCTTGTGGTATGAGGGCATCTTATGAAGGAAAGGCCCTCGCGTCAGGGAGGAGCGGGCTCTGGCTGAGGCCCTGGTGTACCAGCGGCGGGAGCAGGTGGCGCTCATGGCTCTCCTGAACGGCAAGGCCGACGCGGAGGCTGAGGCCTGGGCCAAGCTGCAGAAGATCACCCAGACGTCCCCATGGGCCGGAGAGCGCTCCCCGGAAGACATCGAGCACAGCTGGCGCAAGTGGGAGTCCAAGGGCAAGCAGGTGAGGCTGCGGGGGGGCCCAGGGCACAGAGGGGGCCGCCACGGTCTGCCCCGAGGCTTCACTCTTAACCCGTGGCGCCCGCAGATGAGTGAAGTCGTGGGAGCAGCGTACAAGCCCAAGGACCGGTCCCGGAGTCACCAACTCCTGTCCACCCACGTGCAGTATGGCTGGATGAAGCACCAGGTGAGGCAGGGCGGGGCTTGCTTCCCGAGGTGCTGGTGCGGGAGGCTGGGGGGCCCCTCTCATCCACAGCCACCCTCGTGCCCCAGGGCCCTCCAGTCAGGGGCCGGGGAGCGTCAGTCCTTAAACAGAACGCTGGGCCACAGGCAGTTCTGGGAGGAAGCTGGTCTGGCTGGTGCCCTGGACACCAGGCCATGGACACAGGTTTTGTCTCTGAGGACACCCTCATGGGGCAGATGGGAGGCGGTTCTCCACGGGCCTGGTACTTCCGATCTACTTCAAAGAATTTCCCAGAGTCTGTGGCTGTTCGTTTGGCTGTTTGTCCGCCTCCATACCGTGGGCGGCTCCAGAACAGACACAGGGTCTCCTGGGGCCTCAGGGATGGAGGGAATGCAAGGGCGCTCGGCTTGGGGAAAGAAAGAGGGAGCCGGGGATTTTGCAGGACAGCTTTCAGCCCCATCCTGCCTCTTGCTTGGACAGACTCAAGCCTCTTCCAAAGGCGTTTGCCATAGAGCTTCCTCCCTCTGTGGTGGGCACTTGAAGTAAGAGAACCCTTCTGTCCTGGGCTTGGAGAGGTCAGTGCGAAGGGGGGCTGCTCAGCATTCCCGCCTTCTGGAGATGGGCCTCAGAGCGCAGCCTGGTGAGCGCTGACAGGAGAGGTGGGGGCCCCACTCGGGTCCAGCTTGAGGCGTCGTTCTAAGATGGGGAGAGTCCGGTGCTAAGCACAAAGTGTAGCCGTCAGCACCAGAAGGGCCGGGTGCCAGGCCTGGCACACAGTGGGCTTGCAGTGCTCCGTGAAAACAGTGGTACTCTGGAGACTTCTTTTGTCCAGGAAGACCCCAGGGCCCATCCTTCCTGTGAGGCTGCTCTTGGTCCTGGGTGAACCGCCTGCTGTTGCCCCCAGATTTCACCCCAGATCTACCAAAGCCTGCACTTCAGCAGACTGTCGCCCGCCCGCACGCCCGACCTCATGCTGCACAGCATTCTAGAGCGGCAGGTCCCACACATCCGGCTGGCAGCCCACGACAGCCGCAAGCACCTGGATCCTGATAGGAGCACCCGCTCGTCTGCCACCTCCCTCTTCCCTAGCGACACCCTCGCCCTGACAGCCTCAGGCTCGGGTTCCGGGAGTCCGCCTTATCCAGCTCCCCGCATCTCCAGGCCTCCCCCTCAGTCCTGTCCCAGGCGTCCGGGTACATTGTGCAGAGGTCGGCGACCCCCGTACCTGTTGCCTCATTCATTGAACTGCTGTCAAGACCTCTGAAGGCCACCCTTCGGTCCTCCACGAAGAGGAGCTTCCGCGTCAGGTTCTAAGGTGGCCCATCCTCTCTCCAGTCCTCCAGCGCAAGGCCCAGGCCCATGGGCGTCCTGTCTGTCCCTGGCTTATTACCCCTGCCAGACCCAGAGGATAGAGGCCTGCTTCTGTTGACCTCCTTCTTCACCAGAGTCCTGGAGAAGAAAATAAATATTTGCAGATATCAGAGTCCCATAGGCCAGGAGGTTGGGTCGTGTGTCTCTTGTCCCTTAGACACCAGGCTGTGTCTGAGATGGGGCCACGTTCCCCCCAACAAGGTCCCGGCTGAATGCAGGGGACAGTCCCCTCCCCCAGGACACCTGGTGCAGACGTCTGGCAGGTGAAGCTATAGGGCCGTGGTGATGCAGCCGGTGGGTCATGCCGCTGGGCTGAGCTGTTTGCTTCTGAAACTTGGTTCAGCCTCATGGCTGGAGTGAGGCCTGGCAGCCATCTGGAGGTGGTGGCAGCTGTGTGTCTCCTGCCCTGCTCTGTCTGTCCTCCTCTGCCATCGGGCACTCACCATAGGGAACTCTGCCTTTACAAACTGTTCTGCCCCTCCTGCAAGGGAGGCCCCGAAGCATGGTGGAAGGCACCTCGGCCTGGCTCTCTGTCGCTTTGGACCCAGGTTTTTCTGAGCCGAAGCCCCTCAATCCTTCCACTGTGTGCTGCTCTGGGCAGCGTCTTGGGTGGAGAACTCAGGGTGGATAGGGTGGTGGTAAAAGCAGTGGCAGGGCCAAGGCCTCTGCCTGGTGGTGGGGGGAAGCCCAAGGCGGGTGGTGTGTGGCGGGGGGATGGGATGTGGTGATTACCAGGCCTGAGGGGATTTTGTTAAAGGCATCTGCAGAGCCTTCGCCTGGGGGGAGGTTCAGGGTCCTTTAGAAGCTGAGATCCTGACATAGGGGCCATCTGGCTGGAGAGTAGGGCTCAGGACAGGTCAACCTCAGGGGAAGCTTCCACCCGACTGCCATTCGGTGAACCCTCCCCTCAGCAGGACCCAGCCCCGTCACAGCAGCATTTTCCTGCCTCTGCCCACATGTTTCGGTGTAGGCACGTTGTAGGCACGGGAGAAAATTACCGTCTTGAGTCTCACCTCCTACGCAGGCAGCAGCTAACCGTGGGCATTTGTCTCCAGCCGTGGGAGCTTGCTGGCGGCCCCTCCAGCGGGCAGGCACCCCTGATGCTGAATCCCAGGCCCAGAAGGCACCCCCTACAGTGTTGTGTGTCCCCTGCTGCTCACACCCAGCCCCTCCTGGCCTGAGCCCTAGATGCCATATGGGACAGATCGTTCTGGAGCATCAGGGTCAGAGGGAGCTTAGAACACAGATGGGGGACTGGAGGTCAGTGTCACACTGGAGTTGGTGAGTGAGGAAGGTGGGTTGGCGGCCCAACGTCCTGTCTCCTGGACACCTGTGCCCCCTGAGCCCCATAGTGCCCCCCACCTCCCTAGGCCCAGGTGCCTGCCCAGCCACACCAGCCTCTTCGCCTGCTCTCTGCCTTCTGCATCGATGGCCTTTAAAAAACTACTTATATTTAGCTTTCTTCTGTTTCTAAAAGTACCGCAGGCTGAGTACAGAAAAATCAAGAAAATATCGAAAAGCATAAAAGCCAATAAAAACCATCTGGATCCCATCTCCCAGAGATCAGTTTGGTGCATTTTCCTCTAGGTGTTTTCCTGTCTTCGCACACACGTGTGCAGACCTCATATACACACGCACTCACACCCTCGATTTCCGCACATTCATTCACTCCTCGTACCTCACACCCACACAGCCCATGACCTTGGGATCCAAGCTTTGAATGCAGCCTTCCTCATGTGATAATAAGCATGTGACTGTCGCTGCTTTTCCTCGCGCCCTCGCCTGTGACGGCTGTGTCCAGCCCCTCCCTGGGTTGCCTTCTTCAGGATGGAGGGCTGCGGCCAAGCCACTCTTGAACAGGAGGGCACACGCCTCCTGTTTGCCCCCTAACGATGTACAGCTAACAGTCCAACAAAGGAACAGACATTTATCTCCAGTGGAACAGAAGCATTTTCCTGGGCCCGGCTGGGCTGAGGAGTCATGACCCCCCTGGCCGACTGAGGCGGGGTGTCCTTCCACCAGGAGATGGGGCATGAGGGTACGGAGGGAAATGTGGGGACAGCCATCATTGACCTTGTTTTCTGGCATCACTTCCTTATTTCACACCTGTTCAACACTTACTGAGCACCTGCTGTATGCCCGCCACTGCCCTGGGCACTGGGGACACCAGAATGAAGAACACCCAGCCTTGGCCTACTGGGGACACAGACCACGCCTCTGTAGTGTGGACGCATCTTCTCACTGGTTTATCCAACACATGATCTTGCTGAGCACAAGCATCGGGCACCCAGGGGGAGGCAGGCAGAACTCATGGGACAGTGTGCAGATGCAGCGTGGATCAGGAGAAGCAATCTGAAGTGGCTTCCTGGAGGAGGGGGCCTTTAGCCCAGAGCCGGCCAGGACCTTTGTGTTGATGTCTGCTCCGCCTGAGTAGGGCTTCTGTTGGATCAAATGGGTTCCCCTTCATGTGCTCCTCAAATATCCCTTCAGTGCCTGATACCCCTGCACGCTCTACCCCTGCCCTGCTTTATTCTCACCACAGTATTTCTCTGTGTGTCTGTTTACCACTGTGCCCCCTCTCCCCAGCCCCGCAGGGCAGGACCATGTCTATCTTGTTCACAGTTCCCATGCCTGGCGCAGTACTTGGCACATAGCAGGTGTTGGATAACTATTTGTCCAGTAAATATCTATAACTATTAGCTCAAAGTCTCCCTCCCCCAGGAGCTCCTCCAAGATTGATCTCACCCCAGTTTTCCCTCTGGGCCTCTGTGTTCTCTATTTGCCAGCCCTGGATGGACTGTGGAGGGTCCCTCCCTAGTGGGGGACTGTAGACCCTGTCTGTGAGCCCAAGGGGCTTTTGGGAAGGGGCAGAAGACTGGAAGCCTTGAGGTTCTGCCTGGTTCTGGTATCTGGGCTTCTTTCAGGATTCTATGCTGAGTGGATCCTGACCGGGGTCGGGAAGGGTGGGCAGGTCTTGGATTGGCTGGTGGTGGTGTCAGTCAAGGGCAACCACAGGGGCAAAGGGCTGGGAGTGGGGCAGGGAGGAGCGTCTGGGAGCCGGGCTGGGGGTCTCATTGTTCTGGAGGCCTGACCAGGGCTGGGTGTTCTGTGTGCTGTGCTTGGGGAGTGGGGTGCAGATCCAGAATGCCCTGTTGCCCGTACTCCTGACATGCATCACATCTCCCCCTCCCGAGTCCAGCACAGGAGTGGGCAGCCTGGGGCCCAGGGAGGGTAGGTGCCTGGACCAGGGTCACCAGCTTTTGTACTGAGCAGTGGTATCTGGCCTTTGTGACCTGTTTCCCCACCAGTGCCAGTGGGGGCGGTAGGGAGGGGGTCTTCCAGCAGAGAGAACAGCCTGGGAAGAAGGCCCCAGGTGGGAATGAATCTGCATTTTTGGAGGCCAGTGTGGCTCAGGAGAGCGAACAGAGGAGGGAGGAGCCGTGGGGAGAGCTGCCGGTCACACAAGGCTTTTTTCTCTTGGGAATCCTGAGGGCATTTTAATAAAAGGTGCAACGCAGTCTCACTGGTGTCTTGAAAGCTCCCTCTGGCTGCCTCAAGGGCATGGACTACAGAGGCAGGAGTGGTTCTGGGAGCTGGGGATGGGGAGCGGGCAGGCACCGAGGGTGGCCTGGCCCAGAGGGCAGCGAACTCTGATGGCGGGGCTGGCTGTGGGAGCCTCTGAGGCAGGTGAGAGAGGAGCTCCGGGCTGCTTGCGACGGCTTTTCCTTCAAAACCTTTTTTCCCCTCCCTTTTTACTTCAAGAGCTTTAAAAAACTATTAGAGTCCCCCAATTCTCACACATAATTTTAAAATTGTCTTAGGGGCGCCTGGGTGGCGCAGTCGTTAAGCGTCTGCCTTCGGCTCGGGGCGTGATCCCGGCCTTATGGGATCGAGCCCCACATCAGGCTCCTCTGCTATGAGCCTGCTTCTTTCTCTCCCATTCCCCCTGCTGTGTTCCCTCTCTCGCTGGCTGTCTCTCTCTCTGTCAAATAAATAAATAAATAAATAAATAAATAAAATCTTTTAAAAAATAAATAAAATTGTCTTAATTTATTTTAAAAAGGTTTCAGTGATTGAGATGTGTGTCATAATTCCATGATTGTTTCCCCTTGGCAAGCTGGTTTGCCCTGTAGGAACAAGGCGGTGAGGGCACGCCTGCTGGGGAGGGAGCGCCCCCTGGTGGAACGAGTCCCGCTCACAGCCCCCCAGCCTGGGAGTGCCGAGAAGGGGAGATTCCTTCCCCTGAAGAGGAGTTGGGCTTGTGGTGGGGAGTGAGGGTGGGTGGGGAACCTCTAGTTCTTCTTGGAGCCCGTTGAGGGGATGTGACAAGGGGCCGGAGAAACCTTCCAATTTACCAGATGTTTTACACACATTTTCTTACAAAGTTCCAATCTATCCCCATTTTACAGATGAGAAAACAGAGGCTCCTATCGGATGATGAGTTGCCCAGGGTCACCCAGCCAGCAAATGTCAGCTAGGTTTCCAACCAGGGATTTCAGGGGTTCCTGACCCTTCTGGGCCAAGATGCTCAGGGTTTGGGGGTGCTGGATTTGGGTGGGGCATCCCTTGAACACTGGAGACAAAAAGTGGTGGGAAGATTCCTTGTGACAGGAGACCCCCACCTCCTGTGGCAGGCAAGTTCAAAGGTCAGGAAAGGGAGTGTCCCGTTGCCTCGTAGCTTGGACAGCCATGCTGTTCAAACTTTCCAGCGCGCTGGGTGAGCAAGTCGCTCACTTTCTCTGAGAGAGCATTTTGTCTGTCCTCCTGCCCTCTAGGCTGGGGCACATACCTTGAGGGCGTATCTTTTTGTGGGGAGTGGGCTGAAGGGAAGCCTTGGTAGATGGAGAAGCTGTCCCACGAGTCATTTCCCTTTGCGAAGGGGCAGCAGGGTTCTGAGTCCCAAGGCCTGGCTTCTGATTTGAGGAGTTGAGGAGGGAGTCCCCCAACCCATCTGGCCCGTCCAGCCTCAGTGTTCTTCTTGCCCACTCAATCACAGGAGCCAGTGGAACTGGACCAAATGTCTTCTTCTCCCAACTTCTCTCAGTTACTACTTTTTTTTTTAAAGATTTTGTTTATTTATTTAACAGAGAGAGAGAGCGCAAGCAGGGAGAGTGGCAGGCAGAGGGAGAGGGAGAAGCAGGCTCCCTGCTGAGCAGGGAGCCCAACACAGGGTTCCATCCCAGGACCCTGGGATCATGACCTGAGCTGAAGGCAGATTCTTTTTTTTTTCTTTTAAAGATTTTTTAATTTATTTGACAGAGAAACAGCCAGCGAGAGAGGGAACACAAGCAGGGGGAGTGGGAGAGGAAGAAGCAGGCTCCCCGTGGAGAAGCCCGATGTGGGGCTCAATCCCAGGACTCCAGGATCACGCCCTGAGCCGAAGGCAGACGCTTAACGACTGAGCCACGCAGGCGCCCCTGAAGGCAGATTCTTAACCCACTGAGCCACCTAGGCACCTATATTTAAATATTTACTTTTTTATATTGGTAATTCGTATCTTCTCCTTTTTTCCCCTTGATCAAAAGAGCTAGAGTTATCAATTTTCAATATTCTTTTAATCCTTCTCATGAAATTGAGAAGAAAGTATGTTCGGTGCTGACAACACTTCGAAAATAGCTCTGAAATTCACTACTTGCCTTTTTAATGAGAGATGGAGGGAAGGAGAGAGGGAACAAGGCGGGAGGAGGGAGAGCAAGCAGGTCAGGGCCTTTAGCTGCAGTTTAATCACATTTAGGGGAAAGTTTATTAGCTCTTTGGTTGCTTTGTATCCCTGGAGAATGACTCCGATTTTCCATCCATAGTAGGCAGCTACAGTTCCATTACAAACAAATTTAAGTGAAAAAGGAGAACAGTCGATACAAAAAAACCGTTCAGTTAGCTAGAGGAGAGGTAGCTCACAGACTTGTCCAAAGGAATGGCTGCAGTGGGGCCCACGAGTCAGGCGACCTCACAGCCAGGGTCAGGAGTCCCTGCTGCCGGGCACCCCCTCTCCTGCCAGGGAAAGGGCAGGACATGGGTTTGCACCAGGAGATCCTGGGCCCTGAAGACAGTGACACCGGCTTGTCCCCAACAGTACCCTGATTGTGACTCACCTAAGAAAGTTACCTTCAGGATGTTTCCCTCCTTGTAAGTGGATCCTGGGGCTCTGCCTGAGGGGTTGCAAAGAGGTGAAATGTTTGTGGGAGTCTAGAGGGTGAGGCGATGGTGGGAGAGGTGGTCCCAAGTGTGGGGGAGTTCCAGGAAGGGACAACATTAAGGGAGAAAAACCCACCTGGTGTTCTTCACTGAGCATATCACTTGGACTCTGCCTTCCTGGGTATGTTTAGGCTCCCTATTTTTCAGATGAGGAAACTGAGGCTCTGAGGAGTTATGTAGGTTTTGTCTGGCTCTCTAAGGTGTTAGAGGTGCTGGGGGTGAGGGGGAGGAGTGCAGTGTCTCGGGATAGAGCTGGTGTTCCACAGAATGTGGGCTGCAGAGCTGGACCAACGAGGGCTCAGATCTTAGCTTCTCTCCTCCTTCCTGGTATGACTCTGGGCAAGTGTCCAAACCTCTCAGAGCCTCAGTTGCCGTCTTTATAAAACGGGGATAAATGATTGGTGGTTGGATTCCCTGGAGGGAAGGGGACATGGCCTGGCCACAGAACCTCTGGATTCTCATAGAACTTGAAGCTGGCCGTGGCTGGCCCTCAGTGCCCTTTGTGCCGGCTGCGGGGGACCTTGGTACCAAACCAGACAGTACAGAAGGAGGGGTGGTTGATTATGAAGATATGCGCCCTTGGGAAGCCACTGCTGAGTGGCCAATGGCTCGCCATGTCTGCTGCTCGGACTCCAGGTGCTGAGGGCTGCACAGGGGCGCCCTGTCTTCCTGCTCCTTCTTTCCCCATCCCTGCCTTGGTGGTCCTCAGGAAAGGCGCTGGTGGGCTCTTCTCCATGGCAGTGTGAGTGACAGAGCAGCACAGAGCAGGTGTAGGGAGCTGTACTTCTAGGCACATCACAGGAAATCCCACAGAAAGCTGGGAGTGGGGCATCACCTCGGAGCCACTCTTTGCCTTGCCCCACCCTCTCTTGCAGGACCTGTTCCTCCAAATCGTGTATGGTTTATGGGAGCAAACTCATGGTCACCAGGGACACGTCGGTTTCCAGGCCTGCCTCCTGCCTGCCCTATTTTTGCCCGTGTCCCGGGAAGCTGGGACTTAGAAGCACCCCGGTGTCCTTCCAAACCTGCTGAGAAACGGGATCCCACTGCAGGGTATCAACACTCTAGGAACGCAGGGTCCCATCCTGATGCCACTCACAGGGTCTTATTGGAGTGGGAAGGGGGGCGGGCTTTGTGTCCTTCTGTGGCTGAAGAACACAGGTTTGGTGCCTGACTGATCGGGGTCCAAATTCTGAGTTGCTGTGTGACAGAGGCAGGTTACTGCCCTTCTATGGGCCCTGGTGGCCTCATCGGTCAAGGGGGGGCAGGAGGAAGCAGAAGTATCCACCTCCTGGAGCGGGAGCTAAGGCAGGTGACAGGCTTGGCATGTCACAGTGACAGCATCTCATCGTTGTCAAGAGCTGGGCAGGGTAGCTGCTTCCGCCAGAGCCAACACCCTGCGTGGCAGGCTGCCTGGTGCCAGGGGTCCTTCTGGCTCATGTCCTGGGTATGGAGCTGCTGGTGTCACCATGAAGATTGTCCAAGTGAGCCCCCCTGGCATAGGCGCCCCCTGACTCCTGGCTTGCTTGCAGGCAGGAGTTCCGGGTTGGCCTGGGCCCAGGCCTGTGGCACCTTGGTCCTCCTGGGTGAGAAGTGGCAGCACTCTGCGTCTCCAGAGGTCCTTCCTACCTCTCATCAACCAGAGGAGGCCAAAGGGCAGGGAGCGGCATGCCCGTCGGCAGGTGCCCGTCTGCAGGTGTGGTCATTGGGACCCCCCCCACCAAGAGAGGGACATGGCTGGACCCCAGGCTTCCCACTCTCCAGAACTCATCTCCCTCTTGTCTGTTTGCAGTGAGTGCCCCTGTTCTCCAGGGAATGTTACTGGCATGACCCTGACCCTAGACTAGGTGATGACCCTCAAGGGAGTGTCCCCTCGAGACTTGCGGGAGGCCAGGCCGCCTCCAACCCTGCCCATCCTTCACGGGCCTCATGCGGCATCAGTGCCCTGTTACAAGTAAATCCCTGGTTTGTTCCCTGATTCCCAGAATTGGAGGCTGGGCTGTCCCCAGGGCGGCGCAGCTCGGGGCGTTAGCACCCCTCCCGCAGGAGTTCACTTCTCCGGCTTTGTTTCCAGAGCACCTATGTGTAGAGACTGGGTGCTAGGCTCCAGGGACACGGCGGGGAGAAGACCAACAGGGGCCTCCCACACAGCCCACAAGGGAGAATAGTAAAAATGGTCAACAGATGAAGCCAGGAAAGCAGGAGGTGGGAAAGTCATGTGCGGTGGGAGGTGACGGAGAGGTCATCTGGGCATGGGAGCAGCTGGGCAGCAGCCGGCGGGCCGAGCAGCCAGCTGGTGGACCTTCTGGGGAAGAACGTTCCAGGCAGGGCACAGCTGAGACATCGCTGCACTGTGGGGGTGAGGCCAGTGTCAGGCGGCACCAGCGAGATGGCTGATGCAGAGTGAGTGGGTGGGGCGGGGTGGGGGGAGGCCGGGAGAGGGGCAGCCGGGCAGGCAGGGCCTCGCAGACCAGGAAAGGGAGGTTTTCTCCAAGTAGGAGGGGTTTGGAGCCCGGATCTGGTCAGATCCTCCCTGGCGCAGAGCCAGGGAGGAGGCCGCTAGTGGAGCCACTGTGCAGAGGGGAGGAGAGCAGGGGGTATTCAGGAGCTGGAGGCCGGTGGTACCTATTGGCAGGAGCGAAGGGTGGGGAAGGGAGGCATCTCACTCACATCCCTGGTGTTTGTCCCAAGGCCCTGTGCACTGCAAGCCCCACTGAACTCTCAGATAGGTGGGTGTCTTTCCCCCATTTTAGAGAAGAGAGTAGAGGCTCACAGAGGGAAAGTGACTTGCCAAGGACACCCAGCACAGAAACTAGAATGGGATTTGCACCCCATATACCTGGCTCCCCACTCCCATGGCACTCCTGGATGCCTTCCTGGTTCTGCTGGCTAGGTGATCATGGGCCAGTGGCTAAATCTCTTTGAACCTCCACTGGAAAGTGAGGCAGCCCCCGCCGTGATTCAAATAAGAAATGCCAGCATCCCAGTGGGTGGCACTTCCAGGGCTGAGGACCCCTCAGGGAGGAGGAACGAGCCCCCTCTAAAACTAGGTGTGAGAATCCACAGAGTTCTGGGCCCCTGAGTAAACCCACCTCACCTGGGCTTGCATACCTCTGGGGACAGGGGCCTCAGTCCCTCAGAGTTGGACTGTTAGAAAGCCCTTCCTCGGGGCATCCACTTCTACCTCTTGCTCTGGCCCAGCTCTGCCCTGGAGGGCGATGCGTGGCGGGGGTATTCCCTTAGTTTCTCACACAGGCGGCAGGAGGGACCTAGCCGTGCCAGCTTTTGGGGACCCCAGCACCGCCTGCCTCACCCTCCCTGTGGACCCACAGCCTCCGACCCCCTACCCCTACTAGCCCTCCTTTCCCAGACACCACCAGCAGCGACTGGAGAGCCAGACAGCCAGACTTGACCTTGAACTTGAACTCCAGCTCTGCAGCTCACAACTGACCACATGTGGGCCGCTACTCCTTCAGTTCCTCCCATTGTACCTCCCTCCTGTGGCTGGTGGGAGAAGTGGATGTGGGGTATACAATGGCACCCAGCTCCAGGCCCTGCAGGGCCAGCCCTTCATGAAGGATGCCTGTTACTTGTCATTTGTATCTCTCACCCGCCCTTGCGAAGTGCAGGGTCTCAGAACCTCCTGGGATGACACCAGGCATATCTGTGCTGATTGGAAAGGACCATCCTGTCCTGTACCAGGGGGCCTTCAAGAGGTCAGGCCATCACTTGGGCACATGGCTGGCTGGTGGCATTGACGGCGGATAAGCTGGCAAGGAAAGAAAGGAGAGTTCACCGGGGAGCTTTGCTATTCTGAACCCTGGGGATGGACCCTCCTCCCCTTTCTGACCTCAGACCCGCTGCAGAAGCTGAGGGCTCAGCAGACTCAGGGCTGTGTGTTGGGGGGCAGAAGCTCCCTGGCTCTGGGGCGGGAGGCTGGCCTAGCCCCTCCTTCCCCTGGCCAGACCCCTTCTGGAGCCCAGCCCCAGGGAACTGCCACCGTTGAGGAACGAGCGGCTTCTGTGTGTCCATAAACCAGGAAGCGTAGGGATTCGGGGAGCCCCAGAGTCCAGGCCCGCCTTCCAGGCCACCTAGAGCTTCCCATAAGCCCTTGGGCCCCTTGGCTGATAAGAGGGGTAGATGGGGGTGCTTCCTTCTAGGCTCCTCGCCTGTGACCACAATGCATGGCGACTAGCAGCATCTCCCCCTTTCTAGGGGTAAGTCATCCCCAGAGTCCTGGCAGGGTGACAGTGACCTGGAAAACGACCATTGTGGGACTTCGCACTGGCCGGCCTGCCTGCCTGGGGGCTTGCAGCTGGACTTGACTCAAGGAAATCGTGTGGTGCTTCCCTCACTCTGCACATGCGGGGTTCATACCCATCACCGCAGTCAACAAGGACCTTTCACAGCAGCGGTTTGGGGGGCCTCAGTCTACCACTGGCTGGGAGGAGGTGAGGACCAACCTTGCCTGGGAGCACATGGGGAAATGGACGGTGACTTCCTCTAGGTCACACAGTGAGGAAGCACCAGGCAGGGGTGGTCCAGGGGTGGTCCAGGGGTCCCTGAGTCTCAGAGAGGCCGAGGCCCCTCCCATCTGCCCTATGTAGCCAGGGATTAGTAGGATTAGCTCAAATCCTGGGGTTTGAGCTAGGCTTATGGGAGGCGCCACTCTGGGGGGCCTGAGGGAGTGGTTTGGCACTCAGTACGTCCGTCCGGTCTGCCTTGGTCACTGCGGAGCGCTGACTCCTTGGCCGGCCGCCCACTCCTCTGCTCCAGTCCCGGGGTGGGGGTGGGCCGAGGGGCAGGCAGCCAGCCAGCCTTGTGCATTGTGGACCTGGACGGGGGCAGGGAGGGGCACACAGGGATGACGGCTGAGGCCTAGAGGTGGCCTTTGTTCTCCTGCAGGATGCTGCCGCCCCAGGAAGCCCTCCCAGAAAGAAACAGGCCCTTGCCCCCTGCTGGGCTGAATAGGCTTCCGTAAGAGACTGGGTCTCTCTCAGGGCCTGTCTCCTTATCTGTGCAGAGGACCATTCAAGTTCACTGGGGCCTGTACCACCCAACCAGGGCCTACTGACCTTGGAGGATGGACTGTGGGGCAGGGGAAGGGGGGACCGCCTGGTCATCCAGGCAGGGGGCTGAGCAGAAGCAGCGGGTGCCCCTCATGAAGGACAAGACTCCCCAGGGACTGGAGGCCCCGTCTGTGCCATCTGTGTGATTGTCTCCGGTGCCTGGGGGGATGAGGCGGTCAGGCTGTTCGCAGGGCCCAGCTGGGACAAAAGCCAGGATTCCTGCCCTCTACTCATGGTTCCGCAGTCAGTCCACCCGAACCTGCTGGAATTTGAAGTGACCGTGGGAAGGGTTGAAGGGAGAGCAAGCACCAGGGGCCTGAGGGTTGGGCTGACGTCGCAGCTCCGCTATAACCCGCCGTGTGGGCTCAGCAAGTCTCCCTGCCTCTCCCGTCCCAGTTCCTCATCTGTGGGGACGAGATGAGGCGATGGGATGAATGCACCTGTGCATTACGGAATGCTTGCAGGTGACAGCAGTTTGTGTCTAGAACACTGGGGAGAATTTACTTGAGTCCTTAAGAGAGTAGGAACCATGGAGGGTAAAGTGACACACGAGTTTCAAACAGCAGGAGTTTCCTCCACAGCTGCTCTAACCATAGAAAACGTCACTGAGGATGAAGACCCCATTTACAATCGCCCTACTGCTGGTGAAAGATCCAGGATTAGAGCTGACAAAAAAAGTGCAGAATTCATACGAAGAAAGCAATGACACTTTACTGAAGCTGTTGAAGGAAAACTTGAAGACCCAGAGAGAAGACTTCACGTTCCAGGAAGAGAAGAACTGACGTGGCCAAGAGATTTATTCTACATACGTGAATCCATAGAACTTCTGCAGGTCCAGCTGTTAAAAAGTGCAACTTGATTGACACAAGTGGATCCGAAAGTTTGCCCGGCAGAGAAAGTGTATGAGAAGCAGAAGTAAGGAGTGGTGTGCTCATCACGGCACACACAGACACGTATTCCAAAGCTAGAGTAACTCGAAGGATATGGTGTTGGTGCAGGATGAGGCAGGGGGCTTAAGGAAGTGAGAAAGAGACCAGAAGCTGTGCGTTGACTCTGTTTCCAAGATACAGAGGAAAGATGGTCTATACTGGTATGGATGGTACTGTACTGTGGCTTTTGGGTAGTAACTTAACAAAAATTAAACTAGATCCCTACCTCACACCATGCACAAAAATAAATTCCAGATGCATTAAAGAGATTTTATACATCTGAATCTTGTGTGTGTGCATTTAAGAGTATATCCATCACTTATCACATATCTATTCTTATATATGTAATATCTATATAGATATATAGATATCAAACTCAGTAGAAACGTGGGAGCATATTGCTATTATCTTGGAACTGGGCAGGTCCTTCCTGAAATGATACAACTTAGAATCTATAAGGGAAAAGATGATTTAACTACATAAAGTTTTCAAAAATATCTGCTGACAAAATACAGTTCAACAAAGTTAAAAGACAAATTACTGGAAGAAAACATGTAGAATGGTTGAGTGAGGCTGGGAGGGGCATTTGGGGGAGGAAGAGGGGGTGTCTATGGCTCTGCTTTTCATCAAATCTCAGTATGGTGTGGCTTTTTAATCGCAAGAATGGTTCTCATAAAATCCACAGCTACCTGTGGCTCCCAGGTCCACTGATTGCTGATAGCAGCTGGAGGGTGGCAGGAGTACAAGGTGACCCCTTGAAGCCCATCCCACTGTGGAGACCATGGGAGGGCAGGTACTGGGGCCAGCTGCTGGTGAGGAATTTGGCGGATGGCCAGAGGGACGGATTCTGCAACAGGACAGGTGCCAGTCCAGGGTGCCCTCCCAGGAGACTAACATATTTCTGTTTATTCATCCTTCTAATGCCCAGCTGGACCCTTGCCAGCTTCTGTACCTACCTGCCCCTTCCTGTATGAATTCCCTCCCTTGTAGGCTCCATTCCCTGGGCCCTTTCCAGTTTGGCCAGCCTGTCCCCCCTCTGGGACCCTGCTTAGGGGCAGTGTCACCCCCCCCCAAGGACTGGGCTTCCTATCACCTGCCTGGGGATAGAGGCTGACAATCACCTTGGTGATAATTTACCCAGCGCCTACTGTGTGCCATGCTCTGTGCTGAGAGCTCTGTGGAGGGAGTCATGGTAGACACCAACACTAGATACTGTTTTTAGCACTTCCATAAGCTCTTGAGTAAATACTCATCAGGTGGGACTCAGCTAAGGCAAAGATTATGCATGCAAAACGAGTGACTGCTTTAGGGAAGAGAAACCAAAAAATTTATATCTGCGTTTCTAATAGCATACAGCAGTGATGGAATGTGCTATCCAAATTTATAGGATTTTCTTACATTTCTTAAGTATCCCAAATTGTATCCATTAAAGGATTTAAGGTATTTTATAGCTTTTTTTGGGTAAATTTTTATTGTGGTAAAATACACATAATATAAAATTTACCATCTCAACCCTTTTCAAGTTTATAGTTCAGTGGTATTAATTATATTCATAATCACATGCAACCATCCCCACGCACCATCTCCATAGCGCATTCCATTTTGTAGAACTGAAACTACGATTAAACCATTAGCTCCCCATTCTCCCCTGTGCCCGGCCCCTGGCAACCAGTCTACTTCCCGTCTCTGCAAATTTGACCCCCCTCAGTAGCTCCTACGAGTGGAATCGTACCGTGTTCGTCTTTCTGTGACCGCCTTGTTTCATGTAGCATAATGTCCCCCAGGGTCATCCGTGTCGTGGTCTGTTACAGACTTTCCTTCCTTCTCCAAGCTGAGTAACATTCCATTGTGCGTGCATGTCCTGTTTTATCTGTTCACTTGTTGTTGGACACTTGGTTGCTTCCATGTTCTCGCTACTGTGAACAATGCTGCTCTGAACATGGGTGTTCAGAGGCCTCTTTGAGACCCTGCTCTCAGTTCTTGTGGGCGTGTACCCAGAAGTGGGATTGCTGGATCAGACGGCAATTCTAGTTTTAATATTTTGAGGAACCACCATGCTGATGATTACCATGCATCATTTTACGTTCCCACCAGCAGAGCACGGGGTTCTGATTTCTCCCCCTCCTCACCAACTCTTATTTTGTTTTTTTTAGTTTGTCTTTTTTTTTTTTAATAGTAGCCATTCTAATGGGTGTGAGGTGGTCTCTCATTGGAGTTTTGATTTGCATTTCTCTAATGATTACTGATCTTCAGTGGGCTTATTGGCCATTTGTATATTTCTTTTAAAAATGTATTTGGCAACCAGTTTGTTTTAAAAGATTCTATTTATTTGAGATAGAGAGAGAGAGCATGAGGGAGGGGCAGTGGGAGAGGGAGAAGCAGGCTCCCCACTGAGCAGGGAGCCCGACGTGGGGCTTGATCCCAGGACTCTGAGATCACGACCTGAGCTGAAGGCAGACGCTTAATGGACTGAGCCACCCAGGTGCCCTTCATTTATATTTCTTAGGAGAAATGTCTATTCAAGTCCTTTGCCCATTTTTGAATTGTTTTTTGTTGTTGCTGTGGTTGAGTTTTAGGAGTCTCTATATGTTCTGAATGTTAATCCTTTATCAGATATATCATTTGCAAATATTTTCTCCAATTCTGTGGGTTGCCTTTTTACTTTGTTCACTTACCATCTTTGGAGGCACAGCATGGAATAGATATGTGATATCTGGTCCAGAGAGGGTGTGTGTCCTGTCTAATGCCACACAGTAAATGGTCTGTGTGATGAAACACTCTGTGGTGGGCAGAGGTGGGACTTCTCATCCCCACCTCATCTGATACAACAGCCACAATCTTGTTCCATTGTACAGATGGGGACACTGAGGTCCTGGGAGGGCTGGGTCTTGCCCGAGGTCACAGATGAGTCAGGGGCGGAGCCGGATGTGAAGCCAGGGAGACCCCTTATGTATAGGCATGAGACTGCCTAGGTTTAAATCCTGGTGCTGCACTTGGGAGCTGTGACCTCTGGTGAGTTTGGGCTTGGAGGCTTCACTGTCCCCATCTGTGAAATGGGGCCTCGTGGGGCTATTGTGAGGGTGCCTGGATACTCGGGACATGATGGAGAATTGCTAACCGTGGCCTCAGACATCACATGCTAGCCCACCCTCACTCTTTGGAGCCAGAAGACACTCACACTTGGGCTGGACTATGAAGAATAAACTTTAATCTCTCTTGGGGTAGGGACTCTAGTTCGGCTGCTCTCTAGGGCACTCTGGGTGGGGTCACAGAGCCATGCACGCGCACTCGGTACAGGCAGGTGAAGCGTGGGTTCCCCCAGTTGCTTGATATCTTCACCTTGACAGCCCCAAAAGCTCGGACAGGCTGGTTCTGGAAAAGACTCACAGACATGGAGACATTGGCTTCCACTCTGCCTGTCCAGAGGGGTGTTTGGGAGTGGAAAGGAACCCTTCCATTTCACAGGTGGGAAAACTGAGGCTCACAGAGGGGAATAGACTGTCGTGAAGCCACACAGGAAATTGATACTCAGGGGCTGGGATGGAAGGTGCTGAGGTCAGAAGGACGGATATACTGTGACTGAGAAAATGTCCCAGCCTTGGGGCCCTGGCATATATGGCTGTGGGATCCCGGGCAAATCACTGCCCCCTTGGGGCCTCAGTTTCCCCGGGTTAACAGCTGCTTCCCAGGTTTGCTGTGGGCATGAAACCAGATCCTGGAGCTAGCTGGCCTGCCACCTGGTAAACGCTCGGTGAGTACTGCCTCCTTTTCTTTCGCTGCCTCCCACCCAAGGGGATGGAGCCCAGTGCAAAAGCTGGGGCCTTGGCCCTTGAGATCTCATTGGATGCTTTGAACCTTCCAGGGAATTACAAAGGGGAACCTGAGGCCCAGAGAGGAAGGGAATGGCCCAAGATCATGCAGATTTGTGGGGTCAGAGTTTGGGTCAGTGTCAGCCCGATTCCCAAGCTTAGACATTCCCCTGAGTCTCAGGGCCATTCTACCGGGCACCCCTCATGTCCTGCTTCTGTCCCCAACTTCCGCCCCTCCAGGCCTCCATTAGCGCAGGAGCAGCTCCCAGTATGGAGATGCTGATTTGGAAGCCAGCAGCAGCCCTGGCCCAGGGGGCCCCTCCTGTCCCACATCTGCTGTCCCTGGGAGGAACTGCAGTGGGTGGGCTCCAGGGCAGGGGGGGGGTGATGTAATCCTAGAAGCTGGATGGATCTCCTTGGGGTCCCACTTTCAGCCCTGGGCAGTGACTCCACATGCTGAGCCTCAGTTTCCTCCCTTGTCAAGTGGGCTAGTGACAGTTGTGCACACCCGAGGCTCCTGGGGGATGAAATGGGGTTCCCTGGGGAAAGCCCTGCACATGGTGTATGTTCAGTCTGTGCTCGACATGGGCAGCTTGTCTCAGGTACCTGGAGCTGGAACATCTGAATGATGTTTTCCGGCTGAAACTGAAACGCCCCCAGGAACACCTCTTCCCTGGGAGAGCCTTCCATGCCCTGTAGAATCAGAACCAAGGAGAAAGTATCAGGTACGGGCGGGGCCTTCAGAGGGTGCTGCCTTCTCCAGCTGAGACTTGCATACCTCCTGGGATGGGGAACTCCCTACCTCTTTGGGCATTATTCCATTGCAGCACAGAATAATGGATAAGAAAGAGCACTGGACTGGGAATCAAAAGTCTGAGGGTCCTCTTCTAACTCTATCACTGACTTGTAGGATTTGGGTGTTTCCCTGACCCTTTTCTAGACCTCAGTTTCCTTGTCAATGGCCTCTGAAGACCAAACTAGCTCTGAAAAGCTTGGCTTGAAATAAGGTAGCTGCTTACCTCCCATCCTCAAGGGCTGTGATCACCTCCGAACCTGGTCACCCTCAGCCTTAACAAAGCCTCATCCAGACCCTCTAGCCTGTTGGGTTGCACATGCGGAGTGCCTGGAGTCCCACCGTAGGAGGCCGCCCCTTAGCTAAGCCTTGCTCCCTGCTGGGGTGTGCTCACGTAAATGACGAAGTCCTTGGGAGCAGTGTCCAGGCTGCCTGACAGGGAGATGGTCTTGGGGATGTGCTGCAGTGTCAGGTTGGACAGGTAGACCTTCTGGGCCAGTCGGATGGTCACCTGGCCTCGGTCACCCGAGAAGGCCCAGCAGTTGCCAGGCGTCATGTTGGGCTGGAAGGGGCAGGTGCAATGGGAACCATGCTGGGTGGGGGGGTGAAGGTGAATTCCTCATCCCACCATGGCTCCCCAGACCTCCTTTGCTTCCTGGATGAGCCAGATCCTTCCATCTGCAAAGCTTAGCTCAAGCATCACCAACTCCAAGAAGCTCCCCTGACTGCTGGCAGCAAGGATGAAGGTCCTCCTCAGCCCAGCACAGGGAGGCCAGGGGCCTGCTTGGGGCCATGAGGGTTCTTTGACCCTCAAGTCTTGAGGGATGGGTGGGGGCCCCTTCCAGTGCCAAAGCAGGCTGTCCCTTCTCTGCCCCAGCTGCGTCTCTGTCTCCTGTTCCTACCTCTCCCCCCACCCCAGAGCTCCACCCCCTTTGTGTGCACCCCCAGTGTCCGCGTCCAGGTCCTGCTCCCAGAACCCTGACCACACCCCTGCCACTCTCTCCTCATCCCCCAGCCCCCCTGCCTCGAGGATCACGTCCGGGGGCTGCGCATAGTTCCACAGCCGGATCCAGTTCCAGTAGGAGCGAGCCTTGTCGTGGTTGTACGTGGCTGATGTTTGCTCAAAGTCGATGGAGGCCCCTGTATGGGAGGGAGGGTGTCTTGTTGGGCACTGACGATGCACCAGGCCAGCGCTTTGGGTGACTCACTGGCCCTCTCTGGACTTCAGGGTCTCTGGGAAATGGAAGTAAGAAGCGTAGAAAGAATAGCGATGTTAACATCACAGCAAGCCTGTGAGGTGGAAATGAATCAACGCACCGAAGTCCTTCCTGCAGCTTAAGCCAATGCCCTCTGACCCCACATGCCCTTGGGCCCGGGTCAGCTGGGGCTGCCTGGCCTCCTTCCGTGTGCCCCTGGCGCGCTCCTGCTGTGTCCCCACAGAGGTATCTTCACAGGGGTTCCCCTGGGTCTGAAATGCTCTTCCCTCCTGGCTAGGTGTCATCTCGAATGTCCTCCCGCACATCCCTCTGCCCGGGGCCTCTCTCCAGGCACCTCTGGTTTTCCACAGCTCCCATTCCCACCTGCAACTGGGCCCCTGTTGGTTTTTATGTGGTCAGTCTCCCCGACGTGGGGCAGGTGCGGCTCTGCTGGCCTCTGGGTATGGAGGATGGTGAGTGGGGGGAAGGGTCGTGGGTCGTGATCCTCCTTTCCCTGCCTCAGCCCCCCCTTCAAGACAGCAGAAAAGTGTAGCAAGAAAACCATAGGGGTGGGAGGGGCAGCAGTTAGCTCTGACCGTGAACTTCCTGGGAGCAGAGTGCTCCAGACCAGAGCTGAAGTCCGTCCTCTGAAGGGTTTCTGGGGAAACTTGATGCGGGCAGATTGTTGGGGTGCGGGGGGCAAGGGGGAGCCACTTACCTATAGACTTTAGGGCAAAGTCTGGCTTTTCAATAAAATCTCCTTGTATCATCTTCATTATTTTCTGGGCCATTTTTTGCTGAGGAGGCAGAAAACACAAACTGTGGGCTATGTGTTCTGACAGAGCACGTCCACGCGTGTGTTCACACCAGGTGACAGGCGGCCGCAGGAGCTCTCTTGTCCTTAACTGTTTACCCCTGCATGTGGAGACCATGGCTGGTTCTGGCACAAGACCACGCAGTCACCACACCGTGAGGAGGCCTAGGTGGCACAGAGCCATCCCTACCCCGCTCCCCGCTGGGTTTCCTCAGTGCTTCCATGTGTACCGTGACAGGGCGTCCCACGTGGGACAGAACTCTTAGTGAAGCGAAGGGGCAGGGGGTCTGGAGTCAGATAGACTTTTACTGCTGCGGGACTTTGGGCTAGTTACCGCCGTCTGAATCTTGGCTTTCTTGTCTGTAACATGGGGACAATAACCATGTCCCCCTCCTGCTGCTGTGAGGATTACAGCCAGAACTTGTAAGGCGGCTACTGTGTGCCAGGACATTCTCAGTGTCACATACGTTCACTCTTATCCCCTCACAACAACCCTAGGAGGTATGTGCTATGGTCACCCCTATTTTAAAGATAAGAATACTAAGGCACAAAATGTAGCGTGTGCAAAGTCACACAGCTGGTAAGAGTCAGAGCCAGGCAGTTTGGCCCCGGTGTTTGGGCTCTTAGCTCCTACACTCTCCTGCCAGATAAAGGTTGCAAAGCATTTAGCATAGCTGGTACTTAGTAAATCCTGGCTGTTATTTTTATTAGACTCTTCAAAACCATGACAGATTGTATTTCCCCAAAATGGCCACAACAAAGTCTCCTGTAACACACTCTTCTTTCAATATGACTTTGATACTCTGTCCGTTGAGAGGCGGGGCTTAAGTTCCCTCCCATCAGACTGGGTGGGCCTGTGGCTATGGCAGATGCTGTGTGACTTCTGGGCTAAGCCTAAAAGGGGGTACAGCTCTACTTGGTTCTCTGGGGATGCTCACTCTTGGAAGCCAGTGGCCATGCTGCAAGGAAGCCCACCCAACACTGAGAGCCCATGTATGGGTGCTTCAGTCAACAACCCTGAGTTCCCAGCTGATAACCAATATCAACTTCTAGACAGGTGAGTGAAGATGCTTCCAGATGGGTCCAGATACAGTTGCCAAGTCACCCCAGGCTTTGAGTCTTCCCAGGCGAGGCCTCAGACATTGTGGAGCAGTGACAAACCATCCCCACTGCAACCTGTTTGAATCCCTGACCCACGGAATCTGTGAGCATAATAAAATGACTATTTGGCTCCACCAAGTTTTGGAGTGGTTTGCTGTGTGGCACTAGTAACTAGACTAGCCATGGAGTTACAGGGCAGTGATTATGATTTGTTTTGTAGATGTGACCCAGAAACCCAGAAAGTTTGATGAACCACCTAAGTTCCAAAAGGTAAGAAAAGATATTGCATCTGTAAAACAAGAATAGAAATCTATGAAAAGGAACACCCCAGAGAGCAAAAAAGAAAATTCTTAGGAATTCAGAATATATTAACAGAATTGAAAAACCCAACAGAAGCTTTGGTAGATAAAGCTGAGATTATGCTCTCAATTTCAGAACAAACAAAGAGAAGAAAACAGGGAGAAATGGAAAAAAAAGGGGATAAGTTCAGGAATTTAACATTCAAATAATAGGAGCTTCAAAAATGAGAATAAAGCAAATATGGCTGGGGGGAAACACCCATTTAATCACATGAATAAAGAACACTTTTTAGGACTAACGTACGTGAGTTTTCAGATTGTAACAGCGCCAAGGGTAGCCAGCCCGGTAGGCAAATTATCGTGACATTTAAGATGTAAAGTGAGATGCAGGGCTTCCAGGTAAGATGTAATAAGTTGTAGAGGATCAATGCTCCCAACTAGAAACAATAAGGAAAAGCCAGATAGTTTACCAAATTTTATTTAATTTTTAAAAATTTTTAAAAAGATTTTATGTATTTATTTGACAGAGAGACAATGAGAGAGGGAACACAAGCAGGGAGGAGTGGAAAAGGGAGAAGCAGGCTTCCCGCTGAGCAGGGAGCCCTACACGGGGCTTGATCCCAGGACCCTGGGATCATGACCTGAGCCGAAGGCAGATGCAACTAAATCATATTTTAAAGCCACCACTGAGCTATGGGAGCAATGTGGACCAGAGGGATTAAAATTCTAGACATGAGAGAACCGTTCTGAAATTCACTGACAATATTTTAATCCCTGGGGGCATTTGATAATTCTGGGCATAAGCTGAAGACGTGGGCTTAGGCTGAACAAGGGCTGCTACTGGTGAAAGAGAAAGAAGCAAAGATTTTAATAGCCACACAGGACTAACAGGACAAAACTGGAGACTTGATGAGCCTCAAACCTGAACGGTTTTCCCCATAAGATGTTAACTGAAACCCAAAACTATGGAAGAGGCTAAAGAGCTACCTTGAAAACTTCGGAAAGACAGAGTAAAACTTCCCAGTCTCACAACGCTTGGGAAACCAAATCCCTTTCAGTGAGGGGACCTCAAAACAAAATAAGCAAGAGATTAAAGCCCTCAAACATCTTCTTACTATATATCAGAACCCTGTGGAGGGCTTGTTGAAACACAGACAGTTGGTTCCCATCCTCAGTAGGTCTGAGGAGGGCCCATTAACTTGAGTTTCTAATATTTTCCTAGGTAATGCTGATGCTGTTGGTGTGGGGGCCACACTCTGAGAACCACGGCCCTAGAAGGAGTGGCGAATCAATACTGAGAAGCTGTAGCTGCAGCTGAGGGCCCTAAACCAATTATGGGCACAAGTAGAGGCTGAGAATTCAAGCTTACCCCTGGCAGAGAAGGTAACCCCCGGGATCAGAGATTTTGCATTGATGCAGGACTGGAAGACAAAATTGGAGATCTGAGAAGCCTCAGACATACAGTCAGTCTTTCCCATCAAGACATCTACCAAAAGTATGAAGCTGCATGGAAAGGACATGGAAATCTTATACAAATTGGAACCGAGGTCTGAACCAGCTCACTAAAGGTTTACATAGGAGTGATCAGTATACTCATCTTCCTTACAAAGAAAAGGGATAACTCTCTCTATTGAAGTTATAATTATCTGGAGCATACAGTTCTTTTGTATACAATGTCCAGAAAAACACTAAAAAATTTCTGGACATGAAGAGACAAGACCATATGATTGATAATCCAAAGAAAAACAGACAATAGAGAAAGACCATAGATGATCCAAATATTGGATTCAGCAGACAAGGATTTAAAAATAACTATGACAATATGTTAAATAGAAGAAAAAAAATGGACAACATAGAGGAGATGTTGGAGAATTTCACCACAGAATTAAAATTTATGAAAAAGAATCAGATGTACATTCTAGAACTAAACAATGCAACATATGAAATTAAGAACTTACTGGAAAAAATTTAATAGTAGATTGGACAAAACAGAATACAAGATCATTAGTGAACCTGAAGAAATTTAAATAGAAAACATCCAAAACTTAAGCACATAGAGAAAAAGAATGAAAATAAAAAACAGCAGGTAATAGCATAGGAATTATGTGGAACACAGTCTAATAGTCTAGCATAGATGTAATTGGAGTCCCAGGAGAGGAGATAGATAATGGGGAGGAAACAATATTTTAAGAAATAATAGCTAAGAAATTTAAAAAACTATTGAAAAACATCAACCCATAGATCCAATAAGCTTAGCAACCCCACCCAAGCAGGTTAAATATAGAACATTGGAAATAAAAAGAACATCCTACAAACTCCCAGAGATAGAAAAACAAACAAACAAACCATACTCAAAGGACCAATAATAGCACAACTACACTTCTCAACAGCAACAGTGTAACTAGAACACAATAGTGGAATTCTTTCAAAATTTTCAGGGGAAACTTTCCTATCTAGAATTCTATACCCAGCCAAAGTATCAATCAAATGCAAGGGTGAAATAAAGATATTTTCAAATGCGCAAGTTCTAAACAAATTAATAAGTCTCCTATTTCACTCTCTTCCAGGAAGTTGTTGGGGGATGTGCTCCACCAAAACTTGAGAAATAGGAAACAAGGAATTAAACAAAGAGAGAAGTCAGATGTTTGGGAGCAGAAGGCCAGTATCTCACCTCGTCTGACATGGCTTCCATCAACTGAAGCTTGGCAATGAGCTGGGTCATATTACCCCGGAGGTCCTGGATTTCCCCAGTGTGATGCCGCACCTTCTCCTGGTACATTCTTACGAGGAAGGAATTAAAACATGGACCGAATGATTTGCGAGGCTGCTATTGTCACCCTTAACTTATACTTTTGTCAGTCAGCCCACAAAGAATTAGCCTCACATTTTCTCACTCTCCTGGGCCCATCCCTGGCCCTATCCAGCAGGGTCTTATCTCTAAAATATTACTCATGCTCTTCCTTCTACATCGGATATTTTTAAATTCAACTTATTCCTTCCAAATATTCCTGAGTATTTTGTTCGCAATTAAGGATGTTACCACCAGGTGGTATCTTGTTGGTTAAAATTTCTACTCAGCTACCATTTGCTGAGTGCTAACCTTAGGCCAGGAATTATTCAGGACAGTTTACATCTTCTTCAACATTCATAATTACCCAGAGCAAGGTGGGTGTTATGCCTCATCTCATAAATGAGAAGTCAAAGGCTCAGAGAGGTGAAGTAACTTGCAAAAGTTGAGCCATGTAGGAAGTATGGGAACTGGGATTAAACTTAGTTTGATCTGACTGCAGAGCCCACATTCTTAGCCAATACATCACATGCCCTAGATATAGTTCTGGTTTTTAAATGATAATAAGACTATTTAGCAGATTCTTCTTACCTCAAGCTCTGCAGTGGGCTATTTATGCTGTCATCCTTGTAGGGTGTTGAGGAAAGCAAGGAATATTTTTCAGATGGCCTAATCTGGGCCCAATAGAACTTTACCCATCCATTCTCTCACAGCCATAAATCCATCCATTCATTCACCCTCCCATTTACTCTTCCATCCATTCACCCACCTACCATCTACCCAAAATCCAATATACCCTCCATTTTAAATCCATTCGTCCACATCCATCCACCCTTCCACCCATCCACCATCCCATCCAACCACCCTTCCCCACTCATCTACTCTTCCATTTATCCAACCTTCCTTATCCGCCCACCTTCCTATCCATCTAACTTACCTTATATATTGACCCTTTCACCAATCCATTCACTTTCCCATCTATCCAACCTCTCATCAACCATCCGTCCATCCATCCATTCATCCATCCATCCATCCATCCATCCATCCATCCATCCGTTTACCCACCCATATATCCCATCTGCCCTCCCATCTGTCCATTTTCTCATCCATCCAATCTTTCATTCATCCATCCATCTATCCCCCAGCCATTTCCCCACATCCCTGCATCCATCACTTCCATTGTCCCATCCATTCTCCCTCCATTCCACATTTCCATCTGATCATCCAGTCAACCAACACTGATTGTGGCAACCCTGTGCCCAGCCCTGAGGTGGACATCGCTGGAGTGAATCAGACCTGGCTCTGCTTTTAAGAGCTCCCAATACAGTTGGGAAATAGTCATGATTACAGAAGACTGCATTCATGATTACAGAAAATTGTGGGAGGAAAGGGGAATGTCATCACTTCCATCTGTAATTTCTGAGGAAAGTGACACTTTAGCTGGATCTCAAAGTATATGAAGGAGTCTAAAAGGGGAGAAGAGGAGAGGGAGGGACAAGCTCCTCAGATCCCCTTTCTCTTTAGGCCTTCTGAGACTCTTTACTGTCCTCTGGCAGGGATCTTTGGCCACTGATTTCCTCCTCCTTCCTCCCCAGGAACCACAAAGCAAATGTCTCATTTCATTTCAGCTGAAGAACAAACTGCCTTGTGTAGAGAGACAACTGTGTTCCATCCTCACTCTCCACTTCAGGAGGGAGACTTGGCAAAAGAAAGGTCACCTCTGGAGTAAGTGACAAGAGAGTCCTTCTATAAGAAGAAGGACTATTGCATCTGGTCTTTTAAAGTCACATTGTGGTGGGAGAGGTGGGTTCCAGGTGGGTGGCATGGCAGAGGCAGAGATCTGGGGCTGGGATGAATGAGGAACTGATCAGTGTCCAGATGTGGTGAGAGTGAGGGAAGCTGATGGAAGCAACATGGCCTAGTTGGGGTGAGGTTAGTCAGTGAAGGGGCCTGAAGAGAGCACACACTCACCTGCCAGACTTCCATTTTGGATGGTAAGTGCATAGAAAACACCCAGAATCCTGTGGGGCCAGGAGAATGAGAGTAAGCCATTTAAGATGCAAGGTTAAAAGCTTAGGTTCTGGTGTTAAGGTATCTGGATTCAAATCCCAGCTTTGGTACTAACATTGCACAACTTTGGAAGAATGTACTTAATCTGTCTATACCTAAATTTTCTCCTCTGTAAAATGGGAATAACAGTAATATCCACTTCATGATCAAACAATATCATAAGCAAAGTGTCTCACATAAACCAGATAATCCATGTCCCGTTGCCCTCCCCTGTCCCAATTCTACTGGGGATAGTTGATGAAGAGAGAAGAAAATGAGATGGTCTTCCCTGCATTTTATGATCTCTGTGCTGCCTGAAATCCTACCACTCAAGCCATTATTAAAAGTCTTTAAAACCTGTTCATTGTTCATGATAAAACAATCAACAAACCAAGAATAGAATGGAACTCATTCAATCTGATAAAGCCCATTTACGAAAAACTCAGGGCTAATAACATACTTAACAGTAAAAGACTGGACACTTTCTTCCTAAGATAAGGAACAAGACAAGTATATCTAGTCTTTTTTTTTTTTAAAGATTTTATTTATTTATTCGACAGAGATAGAGACAGCCAGCGAGAGAGGGAACACAAGCAGGGGGAGTGGGAGAGGAAGAAGCAGGCTCCTAGCGGAGGAGCCTGATGTGGGGGCTCGATCCCATAACACCGGGATCACGCCCTGAGCCGAAGGCAGACGCTTAACCGCTGTGCCACCCAGGCGCCCCAGTATATCTAGTCTTGCTATTTCTTTTCTTTCTTTTTTTTTTTTAAACATTTTATTTATTTATTTGAGAGAGTGAGAGAGAGCACAAGTGGAGGAGAGGGAGAAGTAAGCTCCCTGCTCGGGGAGGGAGCCCAATGTGGGGCTCGATCCCAGAACCCTCGGAATCATGACTTGAGTCAAAGGCAGACGCTTAACCAACTGAGCCACCCAGGCACCCCTACTCTTGCTATTTCTTTTTTGTTTTTTTAAAGATTTTATTTATTTATTTGACAGAGAGAGAGACAGCCAGCGAGAGAGGGAACACAAGCAGGGGGAGTGGGAGAGGAAGAAGCAGGCTCCCAGGAGAAGAGCCTGACATGGGGCTCGATCCCAGAACGCTGGGATCAGGCCCTGAGCCAAAGGCAGACGCTTAATGACTGAGCCACCCAGGTGCCCCTACTCTTGCTGTTTCTATTTAACATTGTCCTGAAGGTTTTAGCCAGGTCGATTAGTCAAGAAAAAGAAATAAAAGGCAGATGACATAATCTTGCATACAGAATCCTAAAGTATCTAAGACGGGGTGTCTTGCCTAGTGTCAGAAGTAATAAATGAGTTCAGCAAGGTTGCAAGATACAAGACCAGTAAATGAAAATCAATTCTATTTCTAAACACAAGCAATAAACAATCTGAAAATGAAATTAAGAAAACAATTTCATTTACAATAGGATCTCGAAGAATAAAATACTTGGAATAAATTTAGCAGAAGTGCAAATCTTGCACTCTGGAGAAAAACATCATTGGAGGAAATTAAAGAAGACATAGAGATATGGATCAATAATGGAAAGAAAACCCATATGGATTGAAAAACTTAATATTGTTAAGGTGACACTACTCCCCAAATTCATCTATGAATCAATGCATTCTCTCTCAAAATCCCAGTAGCCTTTTTTTAAGAAATGGAAAAACTGATCCTAAAATTCATATGGAAATGTAAAGGATGATAACTACCAAAATAATTTAAAAAGAACAAAGGTGGAGGACTCAAACTGGATTTCAAAACTCACTACAAAGTTATAGCAATCAATCAGGGTAGTTACTGGCAAATAGATAGACATATAGATCAAGGGAATAAAATTAACAGTCCAAAAATAAACCCTCACATTTATAATCAATTGATTTTCAATAAGGGCACCAGACAATTCAATAAGGGAAAGAATAGTCTTTTTACTAAATGTAAAAACTGGATGTCCAAATTCAGAAGAATGGAGTTGGACCTTTACCTCACACCATATGCAAAAATTAACTCAAAAATGGATCCTAGACCTAAATGTAAGGGCTAAAACTATACAAATCTTGGAAGAAAAAGTGGGAGTAAATCTTAGTGGCTTTAGGTTAGGCAATAGTTTCTTGCATCTGACATTAAAGCACATGTATGACAAAAGAAAATATAGATAAATTGGACTTCATCAAATTTTTAAAAATTTGGGGCGCCTGGGTGACTCATTTGGTTAAGTGTCTGTCTTGGGTTCAAGTCATGATCTCAGGGTGCTGGGATAGAGTCCCTCATCGGGTTCCCTGCTCAGCTGGCCCTCTGCTTCTCCTTTTTCCTCTGCCTCTTCCTCAGCTTGTGAGCTCTTTTTTCTCTCTCTCCCTCTCTCTCTCAAATAAATAAATAAAATCTTTTTTAAAAATTTAAAAATTTGTGTCGCAAAGGACACCATCAAGAAAGTGAAAAGACAACACACAGAATGGGAGAAAATACTTGCAAATTGTGTATCTGATAAGGGACTTGTATCCAGACTATATAAGAAATCTTTACAACTCAATAACAAGAAGACAAACGAATTTCAAAATGGGCCAAGATCCAAATAGACATTTCTCCAAAGAAGATCCACAAATGACTAATAAGCACACGAAAAGACGCTCAACATCATTAGTCATTAGGAAAATGAAATAAAAACCACCATGAGATACCATTTCACCCCCTCCCCAAATGGCTAAAATAAAAGACAGATAACAACCAGTGTTGGAGAAACTGGACCCTCATACATGCTGGTGGGAACGTAAAATGGTGCAGCTACTCTGGAAAAAAGTTTGGCAATTGCTCAGATAGTTAAGTATAGAGTCGCAGCATGACTCAGCAGTTCCACTTCTAAATATATACCCAAGAGGATTTATTTATTTGTTTATTTATTTAAAGATTTTATGTATTTTTTTTTTTTGAGAGAGAGAGAGAAAGCCAAGCAGGGGAAGCGGCAGAGAGAGGGAGAAGGAGAAGCAGACTCCCCGCTGAGCAGAGAGCCCGATGCGGGGCTTGATCCCAGGACCCTGGGATCATGACCTGAGCTGAAGGCAGACGCTTAACTGATGAAGCCACCCTCGTGCCCCTACCCGAGAGAATTTAAAACACATGTCCACACAGACATCTTACAGGAAGATTCCCCGGAACATTATTAGTGGTGGTCAAAAAGCAGAAACAACTATAATATCTACCAAACAATAAACGGACAAACAAAATGAGGCATAGCCATACAATGGAATATTTTCAGCCATAACAAAGGGTCAAATGCTGCTCTGGGCTACACCATGGATGAACTTTGAGAACACAATGAGTGAAAGAAACCACCAAGACCCCATATTATTGTATGATTCTATTTATATGAAATGTCCAGAATAGTCAAATCCATAAAGACAGAAAGTAGATTAGTGGTTTATCACCTAGATCTGGGGGGAGGGGGGATGGGGAAATGACGTTAGTTAGGGACTGGGGAATTTCTTTGTGGGGGTAGTGAAAATACTGGAATTTGATAGTGGTGATGGGTGCAGGACTGTGAATACACTAAAAACCACTGAATTCCACACGTGAAAATGGTGATCTTTATGGTAAGCGAATTATATTTCAATAAAGCTATTACTTAAAAAAATCTTATTTGTTGGGTTAAGTTTCCTAGGAATTTCTAATTTCCTAGGAAATTCTCTCCCCCCGCCCCCAACGCCACAACCCTGGGCCAGTATGCTTGAGCGGAGGGAGCAAATCCCTTTGTTTGGGAAAGTAAAGCTGTGATGTGGGAAGTGGTAGCGATGGTCGATGGTCGGAAGGAAGCTACAGAAAACTCGGAAGTGAGTAATGATGATCACACCATGGTTGGGGGAGAACTTTACAGTTTTCAAGACTTTTCTTAGCTTTCAAAAAATTTCCTTGGTCATCAGTTAATTCACTCCTCACAGCAACACTCATTAGACAGATGGGGAAACTGAGGCTCCTAGAGGGTCACTGTCTTGCCTAGGGTCACGTAGTCAGTGTCAGAGCCTTCACTCTTTCCCTCCCCAGGTTGGGGCAGGGCCCTGGAGACGTACCAAAAGCACAGAGGACCAGAACACCTGTCTTTTCCATGAGCTTCTGGATGAACAGTTTGCATCTGGAAGACAGAGCAGCAGAGGTCAAGGTAAAGCGGGACTTTGCACAGGCCAGTGAGTCCTGGCCTGGCCCTGCCCTTTTCCCACCGAGAAGGGCAGGACCCTCCCTGGGTGGTGAGATGCCCGCTCTGAGATGCTGACCGAGTTCTGGGGCTGCACAGCATCACAAGGGGAAGAAAGCTCTTACCCCAGTATCTGGGGCCATCAGAGATCCACTCGCAATGGTCACCCACATCCTCTTCACACCCTTTCTCCATCTACTAACTGTCTGTTCCCTCCCTTCTGTCCTGGGGAGCACATCCTTCAGGGTCCAGTGCTAACGACTATCCCTTCCTCCTAAGACCTCCAGAGCAACACTGCCCCGCTCCCCTTACCACTAGTTTTGTTGCCTGCCTGCCTTCCCTTGACTGGGAGCTCAGGAGTGGTGATGGTCAAAGCTGGGCCCAGAGTAGGCATTACGGTGTTTAGAATGCAAACTCTTAAGGGAATGAATGAGGTGGCAAGTTCTGCAGGAATTTGGAGAAGTTTGCATGGACAAGAGAGGTGAAAGGAAAGGATGGGACAGGCATTCCAGGCAGGAAAACAGCATGTGCCAAGGTACTGGGGGAAGAAATAGGAATAGCAGGCCCAGGGGGTGAGAACACTAGCCTTGCTGGCCCAATGAGTCCACAGCAGGACACGTAATGAGGCAGCTTGGAAAGGAAGCATGGGGCAGGGTTCCAGAAAGGTGCAGGCGAAAGAGGGAGCCACAGTGGGTTCTGAGGCAAGGGGATATGATAAAAACCAGGTTTGGGATGGCTTCTTCGGTCTGGTGATCAAGAGGAGGTTCAAACCAGTGAGGGGGCTGCCATGGTAACGAGCTGCGTGTTCCCAGCCGCCATCAGCCTCCCCGCTCCTGCCCCTGCTCACCTGCAGGTATTGAACAGAATCTGGTGAACCTGGGTCCTCAGGAAGCAGGCCAGGCAGGTGATCCAGGCTGCAAAGGAGGCGGGAGAGCAGTGAGCAGCTGCACCCTTCTTCTCTTCTACAAAGCCTGGCAGGGGGCGAGGCCCTATTGCTGGGAGACCCTCTCAATTTCCTAATCGAGCCCAGGGTGACCCTGCTCCCTCCTACTCCCTCTCTCCAGCCACCCAAGAGATCCTGGCTGGAATGACACCCCGACACCTGCTGAGTTCCCTCCCTCTCCTGCAGCCTCTCGTAGGCCTTACCCCCCCAGGTCAGCCTGGCCTGAGGCTGGGCCCTCTTCCCAGGCCCACGCTGCCAGCCAGGGCGGGTCTTCAGGAGATACGTACACACACACGCCAGCAGGCACTGGGTCAGGCCTGGGGCCGGGGCATGGATGCGGACAGGCAGCACGAAGGCGTCCCCTGCAGGGAGCAGGGGGCTGCACGTCAGGGCCAGCCTCGGGGGCATGGTGCCTTGCAGACACCAGGGGAGCACCCCGGGCTTGGTGCGGCCATCCCTGCTCCCCACCCTGGCCCTCGCTGGGTGACCCCAGGGTGCCCATCTAGGCATGTCTGAGCCTCGGCCCCTTGCTGTTCACGAAGACCCTGGGGCTCCCCTTCCCCTCCCTGCTCACTGGCATTTGACAAAGTGTTCTCTGTTATCCTGCAGGTGTTCCGGCTTCTTGGGGCGACCCTGGGGATAACAAGATTCACAACTGCATTTTATAATTTTCAAGAAACACCGTGTCCCCATGTTCCAGATTGAGAGACCGAGGTGCAGAGAAGTTTGCCCAAGACCACCAGCCAGTCCATCAGGGACACACCCGGGTCTCACTGACCCCAAACCCAAGTCTCCTTTGAGGAAAGGACTCCGTCTGCTGTGGTAGTCACTGATGGTTATCACCCAAAAGCCAACCCCTCCCCTTGCTGGCAGGAGGCTGATTTTGTCCCTTGTCCCCCCAACCCCGTGCGATTTTCGATAATCGTGATTGCTCTAAGCCTGCTCTGGTACTCCCAATGCCTTTGCTGTGGTCGGCTTGGTGGGGGGAGGTCCGCAGGGGGAGGGGTGGGTGGGCTGGGCATAGGGGTCTGGCACTTTTGGAAAAGGCTTTCTCCTCGCTAAAATGAGGCCCACAGGAATCAAGGGCCCACTCTCCTTGCACCTAGACAGCCATGCTTCTCCAGGCCCCTGGAACTGTGGTAGCCAGCTGTGACAGTGGGGAGGCCAACAGGAAGAGCAAAAACATGGCAGGGACCTGGGTCTCAGGGGACAGTGAAGACCCACGGACTTGACATGCTCTGGAGCCACGCACCACTTAGGACCTCTTAGTGTGTGAGATAACAAATTTCCTTTATTTCCTAAGACAATGGTCTCTAAGAATTTATTATTATGCCCTTCCCCGATGCATTTATGTTTCTTTATTAAGAAATTATATATATATATATATGGGGCGCCTGGGTAGTGCAGTCGTTAAGCGTCTGCCTTCGGCTCAGGGTGTGATCTCGGCGTTCCGGGATCGAGTCCCACATCGGGCTCCTCAGCTATGAGCCTGCTTCTTCCTCTCCCTCTCCCCTGTTGTGTTCCCTCTCTCGCTGTCTGTCTCTCTGTCACATAAATAAATAAAATCTTAAAAAAAAAAGAAATTTTATATATATAATACCACATATATATTATTTACTCTTTCAAAGGTGCAAATTTATTTAAACATCCCCGAGTAATAGAAATGAAAAGAGGGTGAGCTACAGATATATACACTGAAGTTCCAATAAGTTCTCCCCTTCACCCCCGGGGATTGTTTTGTGTACCCTGTTGGAATATAGACCCCGTTTGGGGGCCCGTGGGTAGGCAGATGGACGGCAGAGGCGCGCTTTTCCGCACTTACCGGCGTGTCCCTTGCTGGACTGGGACCTCCATGAGGGCGGGGAGCTCATCTGCCCAGTGCAGCCCGTGTCCCCGGCACCCCGCCCAGCGCCCGCACACAGTAGGTGCTCAATAAGCGCGTGCGGAGGGGATGACCGCCCCTGCACTCCCTCGGCAGGGAGAGTTTAGGAGAGCCCCCGTCAAAGTCAAACCTCCCTGAGCTCCGCCGCTGCGTCTGTGCGGGTGTCGGTCATGCCGCTCACCTCCGGGGGCGGGGTGGGGGGGGGGGAGGCCGGAGGGCCAGCGTTTTGCAAACTGCCAAGAACCGGGAGAGGGAGGGGCTGCCTTCCTCACCTCCTGGGCCTGGCGTCTTCAGGCGGGTCGCACAGGTCCACGGGGCTCCTTGAGGACCGTGGCATTGATTCTCTTCTCTAGGAGATCTCGGGGGGATAGTGCTGGGCTCTCTGGGGGTCGGCGAGGGGGAGAGGCTGCCACCGCCGCCACCTCCTAGCGTTCCCTGGAAGGGGCTCCGCGGCTCTCCCCGGGTCATGTGGCGCTGTGGGCACTGTGACCTCACAGAGCAGGGGGTGGGGCGGGGGGCCCTGCCAGTCTCCAGCTTGGCCCTGGAACTCCCCTTGAACGAACCCATTCTGACCCACTTTCCACTTTCAAGATGAGGATATTGAGGCCATGTCAGTATATCAGAAGGCCCCAATATCCAGGCCGTGCTTTCTCGCGCCCCCAGCCCCTTCCCTGCTCTGGGCTTCCCAGACTGGCTGCCTGCTCAGGCTGTACGTGACGTGACGACGTCTTCAACGCGGGTCTGCTCGCTGGTGGACATTTCGCACAACACAGAATAACGTATATGCTCTTGTTTTAATAGTTCCACGTTTCCTGGAGCAAAATAAAAGCAGAACAGGGTGGAAACGTCTGGCTATGGTTTTTTTGTTTTGCTTCGTTTTGTTTTTGGTCCGCCATGCCGATGGAGAGTTTATTTGGATTGTGAAGCTGAAACGAACTCCTTTTGCCCCTGGGTGGCAGTTGCTCAAATGCTAGGCTAAGGTCCTGTGGCAAGCAGAAGAATCGCCCCTCAGGAAGGCCTGCACACTAAACCGCGAACGTGGGACTATGTTAGGGTACAGAACAAAGGTGATTGGGAGCTTGCAGATGAGATTAAGGCCGCTGATCAGCTGACCTGGAGACAGAAGAATATCCCAGCTTATCCAGGCGGGCCCGGTGTTATAAGGGTCCAGTAAATGGAAGAGGGAGGCGGAAGGGACACGGGTGGCAGCGTAAGGAACCCTCAGCCCAACTTGCTGGTCTGAAGGTGACGAGGCCTTAAGGCAGGCCGTGAAACAGCCTCTAGAAGCTGGAAAAGGCAGGGAAACGAATCCTCCCCTAGAGTTTCTAGAAAGGGACAAAGTCCTGCCAATACCTTGATTTCAGCCAAGCAACATCCATATTGGACTTCTGACTTCCCAAAATATAAAATGATAGGTTTGTGTTTTGTAATAAGTTGTTAGAGCAGCGATAGGAAACGAAGACAGCACCCGTTGAGAATACTCGGTGAAGGGGGAGCCCTGAAATGCTGCCACTAGACTTGGTACAAGGGTCTTTCAGTTGTCCATTCATTCATTCTTTCCTTCATTCAACAAATACTAACTGCGCCCCTGCTATGTCCCAAGCACCAGCTCCAGGGGTGAACAGAACGGGCTCCCATCCCTGGGGAGGAGGGAGTGGCTGGCAGACCGCCTCGCACGTCGCAGGCGCTCATCCAACCATGCTGGCCGCTGCTGTGGGCTGAAGGGGCTGGTGAGAATCTCCCTCCTTTGTATCCACTGGCTGCCAGTCAATATGCCCAGCGCTGGGTATGTCGAGGAAGAGGAAGTGTTCATGCCAAGAGCAAACACTGAGAGTGGCTTTGGTCAATATTTGTGCCCCTTTCCACTGAGTCCACTGTTTGCCCTGGCTATAGTGAGGGCCAGGAGGCCAGGAGTGGGATGTGAGGGAGCCCCTGGCATATGAACAGGGCAGGGGGGCGCTCTGTGCTTTCGGGGGGGGGCTTGCTGGTGTCTGTGGTCCCTGGCAGTTCTGTGGGCTCTAGTGGGGATCCAGTACACGGTGGGCTTGGGCTCTGGGCCTGGTACTGGGACTGGTGTGGAGTCAGTGGGAGCCATGAAGGGCTCTGGAGTGGGAGAAGTCTCCAAGTCCTTTGTGCCTACACTCCCGCTAAGTCATGCAGAGGAACAGGCGGGCTTTCCCTATAGTTACGCTGTCACTTTCCGTGCACAGTATATGCACAAACGTGTACACATCCCCCCGCCCCGCTCACGCCAGGAAACAGTCAACTCTTCACACACACGCACCTAACACCACACACACAGACACACTCAGCGTACCAAGCCCACATATGCCTACTATACACAAAACTCCCACGCCTGCACTCATGTGGGCTCACGTACACAGGCAGGTAACAGCCAACACGCTGACATGGCCCCTTCACGTACACACTCACACACACGCACTTTCCTCTGATGCTAGTCGTTAGCACCTGATGCATATGCCCGTGCTTGACCACACACACCCCATCCACACATGTATACGAAGTGCGTGTGCACACACAGCTGCTCCGGCCGCAGGCAGCCGGGCGGGGGCTGGAGCCGGTGACGCGGAAAGAGATGATGGCTGCGTCGATTGTGAGCAATAGGCATCTGGAGGGAGGCTGCCGTGTGAAGTGGCAGGGACCGGCTCGGCCACATGCCCACTCGTCCGTTGCCCTTTGAGTCAAGGTTCCGTGTGTGACCAGGAGCGGGGCTCCGTCAGTGACTGGGGCTGGGGCTCGGGTAGCCTCCAGCTCCTCCTAAAACCGTCACGTTTCTGGGGGAGATTAGGGGCACCGGGCCCAAGAGGTTAGTGAGTCATCCCCCTGACTTGGGGCATCCACGTCCTCCTGAGCCTGGCCAGGCCTGGCTGGGGTGATGAGGGGGTCCCCTGAAGAGCAGTCCTCTTTCCAGAGATGTCTTGGCCTAGGAGGCCCCGGAGTGGCCCATCCCCAGGGTCTTGTAGCCGTTGGCAGCAGCCTGGGTACGTGGCAGCCCCACCACACACATAGGATGAAACATTTTGGCGAAGGCCGTGTTTGCAGGGAAAACACTCGCAACCACAGGCAAACCCGCCCCTCCCTGGGTCCCTTCACAGCAGGCCCTGCACACCTGGGAGCCTCATAAAGCAGCTTCCGCACCTGCCAGGGGCTCAGGAGGCCTTGGCTGGGGCTGAGAATCCACCTGTCCCAGGAGACCACCTGAGGTAGGAATGGGGCTGGGGCTGGCACTCCTCCAGGGAGGAGCCTCGACTTCCCCATCTGTTCAATGGGAATACTACTTGTCACCGCCTTCTCCGGAAGGGTCCATCCCTGGTCTTGTTTTGACTTCAGGCAAGTGCCGCTTTGCTGGGCCTCCATTAAGCCCATCTCAGCAGTGGCCCCTCAAGCCTGAGTCAGACGCAGATCCGTCCACTGGGCTGGGCTGGGCTGGGTTGGGAGGGGTTAGGGGGCCATGCAGAGGCCTGCTTTGAGGACATTCCTCACCTGGTACAGGATGAGATGAGGCCAGGAGCCCCCCTGGGTCCTCCCCCGGCTGGGTTCAAACAACAGGGAAGCTAGGATGGGCGGTCACATGGGCTGGACTCCTGGCATCAGGAAACACAGCTCTGGGCCTTGGGGTGGTGGGCCCAGGCTCTCTCCTCTGGGCAGGAAGCAGCTCTCAGTCTTCCTACCCAGGAAACTCGTCCTCCCGCTCTGGCATGGCTTGGGTCCTCCAGCCACCCCTAGTTTGCCCTATGGCCTTAGGCAAGGCCATGTCTTCTCTGGGTCTTGGGGCCCGCTTCCAGACCAAATCTCCCCGTGGTTCCTGAGGAAGCAGGCGGGGTCCTTCCCAATGCAGAGACGCAGCACTAATGTGTGGGGGGTCTTGGGTAGGGACGGCATCACCACGCGGGGCTTGCGACCTCCAGGCTGGGGTGGGGTTCAAGCAGCCGGAGGGGGCGCGTTCTGGAGAAGCTCTCTGATGATGCTTGTCCCCACCCCAGCCCACAGATCTTGGGGGGCCATGGCCAAGACAGCCGTGGCTCAGGCACACAGCCTGGGTCTGCTGCTAGCACTGCTGTTGCCCGTGGTCAGCACCTCCCTGCCGGGCACCGTGGTCAGACTCAACGAGGCTGTGCTGAGCTACGGTAAGAGACGTGCTGCTGGCCTGTCCCGTGGGTGTCTGCGCGTGAGCGCACGCACTGTCCCAAGTATGTGTGTGTGTGTGCGTGTGTGTGTGTGTGCGCGTGACCCCAGAAGCCCCACGAGGACCTGGATTTTATCTCATGTGCCGCTGTGTCCCTGGCCCCCAGACAAGGTCTGACAAAGTGCTGCTCAGCAAACACTTGAAAAGTGAACGCATGCGTGGGAATGTAGTCACGTCCACCATGCGTGCACGCGTGCGTGATGGTGCTAGCGTGCCCCCGTGGTGTGGGCGCAGCTTGGTTTGAGTGACTACTTTTGCTTGTGTGCCTCTGTGAGATGTGCCCATGTGTGTCCTTGAGTGTTGGGGAGGGGGTCTAACCACGTCAACCATGTGTGCATGCAGGTGCCACGGTACGTGCCTGGGTGTGTGTATACAGGTGCGGCGGCTCTCCCTGGGGGGATCCACGCGTGCGTGCCCGGCAGGGTCGGTGGGTGCACATGCATGCTGGGGGAAGGGTCTAGCACAATACTGGAGGGAGTGTCCTGGAGCTAGATCTCTGTGGGGCACACAGAAGACGAGCCCAGCTCTGGGCCCCTTCTTGGGCAGGGTCTCTATCCTGACACTGCCCATCCTTCTTTTTTTTTTTTTTAAGATTTTATTTATTTGACAGAGAGAGAGATAGCCATTGAGAGAAGGAACACAAGCAGGGGGAGTGCGAGTGGGAGAAGCAGGCTTCCCGCTGAGCAGGGAGCCCGATGCGGGGCTCAATCCCAGGACCCTGGGATCTTGACCTGAGCCAAAGGCAGACTTAACGACTTAGCCACCCAGGTGCCCCCTCCCATCCTTCTAAGAACTGCCCCATTCCCCGAGGAAGGCACAATGAGAAAACCTAGGCCCAGGGAGGGACAAAAGTGTCCCCCCAGAGCCCCCCAGGAATGCCACCAAAGCTGGGTCAGGGGTGAGAAATCAGAAGCTGTTTCCCCCAAGACTGGACCAAACTCAGATCACAGTGTGAGACACTCAGGTCAGGACATAGAAGAGATTTTCAGTGGCCCAGGCCACGAAGCACTGAGGCAGCAATGTCCCCGTGGAGCATACACAGCCTCCAGGACCTTGTATCCGGACAGAGAGGCAGGCGGTGAAAGGGGTCAGTGACCCGTGTTAGTCTGCACCTGACACATGGAGCCATTCACGGAAGTGACACACAGGGACACGAGGCCTACTGGCCATCCTCCCCCTGCCCGTCCTCTGTGAGGCTCCTTTGTCCCCAAAGAGCCATCCCAGGCACACCTGCCTGTGTTCTTGGTGGAAATCCAGCGGGAGGCCCAGGCTGCACACACCTCTTTCAAAGGTGGGGCTGGGTGGCTTCTTCAGAGTGCTTTCCCAATCCCATCTCGCAACTCCCTGCGTTTAAGCCCAGTGTCAGGGGAGCACTGTAGATGGAGTCCAGGTGGCTGGGTGTGAGTCTTGGCTCAGCCACAGAGGGCCAGGCTGGAGAGGGATATCGAGAATATAGCGACCACTGGCTCCCTGCTCCAGGTCTGAGGAAACTAAAGCCCAGAGACGTGCAGTGACTTGCCCGTTCCCAGAGTGAGTCTGAGTGAAGGTCAGGCCTCTGGACTCTTCATTGGTGCTCCCTTCCAGCCACATTACCTCTCGTCTTCATTCCCCTCACATCGGATTGTTTAATTAGCACCTCCCTCGCCTGGCAGTACAGGTGAGTGAGGAAGTCCAAGGGCTGGGGAACCAGGTGCCTCAGCTGACCCAACTTCCCCTTTGCCAGGTGTCTTCACTTCTCGGTGAGGCGGGCACAGGGAGTAACTCCATCACTCAGAACAGTGCTTGGCCTGAAGGGAGCGCTGGAGAAGTGACAGTCATGATTATTACACAAACAACTAGCAACAGTAAGCGCTATCATTTACTGTGCACCGAGGCTGTACAAAGACATTATGGGACGGGTACCATCATAATCTTTGCAAGTTTACAGAAGGGGAAACTGAGCCACAGAGCAGCCACATCGAGAGTGAGCAGCAGAGCTGGGATTTATATCCAGAATCCGAGGGACTCCAGAGTCCTCAACCTCCAGCCACCCAGAACAGCACCCCCACCCTCTGCCCCACTCTACCGGGAAATGCCCCACTCTACCGGGCTCTAGAAGAGATGGGATCTGATCAGAGTCTTACAAAAGGGCAAAGATGTTCTTGTGTTTGAGGGGTGGGGCAGACAAGTAAGATTTGGAAAGGCAGAAGCAAGAGAGGAAAAGCATGCCTGGGGGGGCCTGGTGTGAGTACTGCACGTGTGATGGGCTCACGGGGACCCAGATGTCACTCCCGCCCCGTCCCCGCCCATGGGCAAGTCCCTGAGCCCGCTGTGCCTAAGATATGGGGCAGATGGTGGTAGGTGGTGTGGTCTTGCTCCGTGGCCCCGGAAGGCAGCCTGACCTTACCCTGCTCTGGCCCCACAGTGTCGGAAATCGGGAAAGCCCCTCTCCAGCAGGCCCTGCAGGTCACAGTCCCGTACTTCCTGGACTGGAATGGAGAGGTGTACCAGCCCACCAGGTGAGTGGGGGAAAGGCTTCAGCCCACTCGATGAGTACCCCACGTGTAGGCGAGTGTCCCCACCAGCTAGACGAGGGCTTCCCTCACCTGGTTAGATTCTCCCACCCTGCAAGTGAGTGGTCACAAGATGATTGAGGAGGTGGGACAAAGGTGGAGACATGGGCAGGGGGCTGGTGCCTCTGAATTAGTGGATTTCTGCCCCCAGGGGCCAAGACTCTAGCTCCTGGGTCCTCAGGGCTGGCAGGACCCATGTCTACTTTCTCCAAAAATGAGACACTGAATTCAGACACGAGCCTGAGCCTAAGCTCCCCCCACCACGCCCCTGCAATGAACAGAGACTCAAAGGCAGCGGGAGATGGGGGCCCTCTCAAACTGAGATCCAGGCGCCGGGTGAGTTGTCCCCCACCATGTGGGAACGGACTCACTATTGCCGGATCTCTGGATTCCCAAGAGAAGTCATATATATATTTAAAATCTATCCAGTTTTGAACGATGGCAACTAATTTAAAAACATCTGAAATTTGAAAACACCGTGTGGACAAACCGGTAGCTGGTGTGGAGGCCACCAGCGCAAGGCCCCGAGGACGGGGCTGGGGTCCTGCCCTTGGCGGACGGTGAACAGGGAACGACGCAGACACACCCGACAGACGAGGATTCCTCAGGGTTTTAGGGTTGGCCACACGTGGCTGTTGGCCAACAGCACCGAGTGTCCTTGTTTGCAGAAGTGGGAATACATCCGAGGTGATTGTCGAGTGAAAAGGAGCAGGTCAGCCGGTGTCGCAGAGAGAGTCACAGGAAGATGTCCACTAAGTGCCAACAATGAGAGTGTTTGAGGGTGGGGTTTTGATGTGACTTTTCATTTATATCATTTTGTAGTGTCTGAATTCCCACCCCCAGCTACGGTGTAGGGGAAAAGATCACTTATTTAGGGAAAGAAAAGAAAAGTTACTTAGAAAGTACTTAGCAATCAGAATAGGCAGCTTGGAAGGGAATGAGTTTCCTGTCCCTGCAGGGCTACCAGCCAAAGCTGTTGACTGGAATGCTACAGAGGGAATTTCTGCCCTCTCTGCGTCCCACCTTCCAAGAGTCCCCGCCCTCTGTCAGAAACTAAAATCCCTCCAAGACCCGAACAATCATCTCCCTCAATTCTTGCCCCAGGCTGGGAATCCTCTTTGCACTCTTTCCCTGCCAGCTGGCTGTCCAACAATGGCTTGCATGCCCCCTGGGGTGGAGAACTCACTACCTTTTCCTCATTCTATGGTCCAATAGTCAGAGTCCTTCCTCATAACATCGACAGTGTGGATATGGCTCATAACACCCGCACCAGAGTTGATTTCAAGGTTTAATGGGGGCCACCCTGTCACCTCCATTCCCACCCTGCAGGATCCAGATTTTGGATATCCATGTGCCCCAATTCGATCTGAAATTCATTGCCGATTTTGGGGTGCGCATGTTGGTAGCAGCCAATTTTACCTTCCAGGTCTTCCGGTGAGTGAATCTTCTGAGGGGGTGGGCAGAACGATATTCAGGGAGGCTCCGAGGGGCACAGTGAGGGGAGAGCGGCTAGCAATTCCCAGGTCCCGCACTCGAGCACTCCCTGTCCAGTGCTCTTTCCCATCCTCCCATAGGGGAGGGAGACAGCGAGAGTTTGAGACCCTGGGCCCTGCTCCACGGCTGTGTAACCAGGCGGCGGCTTCCCCCCTGCAGCCCTCAGTCTCCCGCTCTGTGAAGTGGGGTGAAGAGTCTGCAGCAGGCCCTGGGGGACGCAGCAAACGGCTCCACGCTGTAATTAAAACCACACCTCCCCTTCCACAGGGCGAGGCACAGAGTAGGTGCTCAGTAAATGTCGCCATTAGAATTATTTCTGTGTCCCCGTCACTCCGTACGTGTTTGATTTCCAAACGATCGGCCGGGCATTCGGAGGGATCTCTTGGATTTGTGCTCCGTGCTGCCACCGTGTGAGCCTCACTGGGGGCCGGCTCCGCTCCAGGCACTTGCACACGGCTGCCTCACAGAGAGCTCAGCACAGCCTTGAGGGAGAGGTGCCGTCACTCTCATGCCCATTCGACTGAAGAGGCAACTGAGGCTCAGGACGGGAAGTGACCGGCCCAGGGTCTCACAGTGAGAGGGTGCTGGAAGCTAGACTCCACACCCATCTTCTGCAATGTCTGTGACCCCGAGCAGAGTTTGGAGGGCCCTGAGCCTGTCCCAGGGGGGCCGTCTCACTCTGAGTGGGGGGCCTGCCTGTGTCAGGTGGAGGGCAGGCTCAGGCCGGGGGGCGGTTTGCAGGGTAGGCTCTGCTGGGCAGTGCCGCTGGGGCTCAGGAACAGTGTCCTGCGGTGTCCTGCAGAGTCCCAGAGCCCCTGGAGCTGACGCTGCCCGTGGTACTGCTGGCCGACGCTCGCGTGGCCCAGGGCTCCATCAGGACCCCCGTGGTCAGCATCTCTGCCTGCTTCCCGCTCTTCAGCAGCGCCGTGGTGTTTGAGGGCAGTGGCAGGTGAGTGCCTGGTGGGGGCGGGGCTGCAGAAGCCGGCACCAAGGCTGGGGTGCCATTTCTGGAGCCACGAGGGGCCTTGGAGACCCCCAGTATCACACCTGTTCCATGGCTGAGGACACTGAGGCTCAGGAAAGGGGAGGGACTGGCCCAAAGTCACACAGGGAGTGTGCAAGCCAGAGGCCATGTCCCCTCTACTGCACCCCCACGCCCCTGCAGCCCTTGTTGTCATGAGCACTGGGTGTTGTGTGGAAGTGTTGATTCGCTATATCATACGCCTGAAACTAATATTACACTGTAGGTTAACTAACTGAAATTTAAGTAAAAACTTTAAGAAACCCTTAGGAACCATAGTTTCCTATGGATCCCTGCTGAGAAACAACTTAGACCTATCTCCCATTGTTCAGAGGGGAAACTGAGGCACAGAATGAGGAAGGGACTTTACTGGCTGTGTCCCAGAGAAGTGGAGCCCAGGCCGGAAGCACCCCCAGTCACTAGGCTCAGAGTGGCCATGAAGCCAGCTGGCCAAGAATGTGGCCGAGTCCGGCCTTTGCAACGTTTTCTCCATCTCCCGCAAGCCTGGCCTCATTATCTCATTTTGGCCACTTCCAAACCCCGAAACCAATGACCTCTTCTTTGAGGCTCGGTTTCCTCATCTGTGGGACGATGGTGCTGGCACTGTGTCCGGAACATGGCAACGTGTGGAATGGGACTCGCTGGCCCCCTGGCTCAGGGGAGACGCTTCTCTCTCAGACGGTGGCTCTGCCAGGAGAAACGGGCCCGAATGCATGACCCTGAGCTCAGGAGTGCTGTCTCTCTCTCACTCTCTCTCTCAGCGTGGCCCCTGGGCTGCTGGTCCCGGTGCAGAAGCACATCGAAGCTGTGCTACGGAATAAGGTAAAGGACCCGCCGTCCCGGGACGGAGGGCCTTCTGACCCCAGGAGCCGTGGTGGGTGAATGGGGGCTTGTAAGCAGGGGAGAGACTGGGATTCTTCGTGCTTTTTAAATTTTTAAAAAAAGATTTAATTTATTTATTTGACAGAGAGAGTTCAAGCAGAGGGAGGGGCAGAGAGAGAGGGACAAGCAGACTCCCCTGCTGAGCGGGGAGCCCGATGTGGGGCTTGATCCCAGGACCCCCAGATCATGACGTGAGCCGAAGGCAGACGCTTAACCGACTGAGCCACCCAGGCGCCCCTGTTATTGCTTTTTTTAAAAAAATAGAAGGCCCTTCATGGAGATTCTCCATTCTTCCATGAGGGCAGGGAAGAGACTGGGGCGAGGGTCCAGGGCACTGATGGAGAGGCCATGTAAGGGTGGGTTCGGGGGGGGTTCGGGGGAGGGAGACTCATGCTCCTGGGCCGGCCCCAGTTCCAGGCTGGAGGATGGGGACGGGGCAGTGCTTTCAGGGGCCCCACGGCTTATGAAAAGAGACAAAATGAAAGTGGACAAGAGCATGGGCACGGGAGCCAGGTGTGGCCTGGGTTTGAATCCTGGTCCCCTCCTTCCCAGCTGGGGCACGTGGGCGAGTCGCCTAACCTCCCTCTGCCCCAATTCTGCACCTGTCACGCAGAAAGCAAACCTCCCCCGCGGGCTGGCTCAGGGTGGGGGGGCTGAGAACATTAACATCCATGAGGAATTTAGAACCGTTCCGGCAGAGTGAGCCCAGTGATTCCTGTTGCTATTTCAGTTCTTGTCATTAGTGGCCTGTGGCCGACCTGGTGAGAGATGGTGCTCTTGGGGCTAGGGTCCCCCCACCAAGGGGGAGCCGCTTCTCCATCTCTGCCCCTTCCCACCCCACCGCATCTCCTGATCTACCACCCTATACCAACCCACTCAATGCCGTCCCACACGCATCAGAGGCGGGCCCCAGCATTCCCATCCTGCAGATGAGAAGACTGAGGCCCAAGGGCTGAAGGCAGCACAGCCTGACCTGGCCCTCTCCTCTGCCGTCTGGCCTCCCCTGGCCCAGCCTCCTCGGCTCTGCCTGGGCCAGGCTGTGACCACCCTGGGCTTTGCAGTCTCTCTCTGCCCCACCTTAGATCACACTGACCCCAGCTTCATAGACTTCTCGGGCTGCCCACTGAGCCCAGAACTCCAGCCTTGCTCGCTGACCACTGCCTGCCTTCATGGCGCGTAGCACCTTCCCTCCGCTGGCCCTCTGGGTCCCCATGCAGCAGTCTGCCTGCCTCCGTTGTCCTGGCCCAGCTATGGTCCCCTCCGCTGTGGCCCACGGCTCCTGTTCTTTCCTCCAGGCCCCCAGGCCCTACCTTCTCTGAATCCTTGGTGCCCAGGAGAGGGGCTGGAAGAGGCCCCCTGGGTGGTGGAGGAAAGGTGGGACCCAGGCCTCGGTGTGCGGGCTGGGGGAGGCTTCCTGACGGGGACCCTAGACTCTTGCGGCCTCACCCCTCCAGCCCCAGCACCTTCCTCACCAGCCTCTTCCTCTGTCTTGCCGCAGCTGTGCCTGAGCCTCTCCAACCTGGTGCAGGGCCTCAATGTCCACCTGGGCACTCTAATTGGTAAGACCTGGCAGCCCGGCGGAGGGGACTGGGGCCTCTGAGCCCCGCTGGGGCCCCCAAGACCCTTCAAAGATCCCCCCCTGGTCAGGGCTGACCTCTGGGAGATCAATCGTAGGAGGACTGAACAATTATTGATGAACTCAGGGAAGCTCTGAGTTCTAGAATCGAGTCTTTGAACGCTTAGTGTGCGTGTGCAAGCGTGCAAGCATGTGTGTGCCTGTGCGTGTGTGGGGGGTACATTCAGTCTGCAGTTGTCTCCTCCCCTGCCTGGTGACTCGGAGACCCCATCCTCCCCTGGTTTTGCTCCCACCTCTCCCACGGTCCTTGGTGGACTCTCCCCCTGGCACTTTGGGGCTCAGGCCCTCACATTCTATTTCCTGCTGCACCCCTTCTCCTGGAGGTCTCACAGGCCCCTCTGACTCAGCATGTGCTCAACAGAACTCAGGCTCATGTGCTCACAGGTGCCCCCGCCCCCGCTCCCCTTCTCAGGGGCCACCCACCCACCCAGAGGCAAGCCTCCCTCTCCTCCCCATCTGCCGTCAGGCTAGTCCGCCTCTGATTTTCCCCAGAACCTCCTATCCGGGGAGCACAAGGAGTATACTAGCAGCAAGCCCTGGAGGCTAACCCCCCCACAAGCAGACCCCGAGACAAGATGCGGGCCTAAATGGCTGGGATGGGGTGAGGCCTAGGGGCATGGCTGGGGAAGGGGGCGGCAACACAGGGAAGGAGGTGTGCTCGTGAGCGGGCACCTCTGTGGCTCTTGGAGACTGAAGTGTACGTGCCTACATCCTCCCCGAGGGGCAGGAGCTGGGACGCACATCTGCCCACCCCCACCACTCATTGGTCACCTCCGCATTGCCCCCCATGCCTTCCTCCCCGACCTCAGGCGGGGTCCCAGGGCTTGCAGCCACCATGTGTGGTCCACACAGAAGCGTGGCCATGGTGGTGGCCTAAACGAGGCTCGATCAGGACTTCATCTCACAATACGAAGCTAAAAGCTATGAAAGCAGGCCAGCCTCACCTTCTTTTCAGTAGTATTCATCAACATTAATAACGACGCTGGGGGTCCCCTGCCTATCCCCAGACTGGCCAAAGATGCATCCTTTGTTGATTTGGGGGGTCATATGTGCTCGGTGAGCCCTGAGCGAAATCCAGCCTTCCCTCTCTTTCCCCACACACCTGTTTGATGATGCTCCTGTTGGAAGGACACTTTTTCTATCTGACAGCTTTGCCTGGGATTCCAGCGCTTTCCCAGGTCACCATCACTGACGTCGTCAACTCCAGAGCCATTGGCTGATCCCAGCTGCACTTTACAATTGGTTGGCTTTGCTGTGAGTCAGGGGTTGACATTTAACGGTGACACAGCGTGGGACAGGTGCGGCGGTGGGTTCTGTACTGAGTATTTTCACGTCAAGCTAGCTTTGGCTTTCTCGTGCAAACGTTTCACGACAGTCCCATGAGGTGGCAACAGTATCCCCAAGTTATAGATGGGGACTTGGAGGCTCTGGGTCTAAAATCCTCAGTGTGGGGCGAAAGCCACCCATGAACGGACTCACACTCGTTTTCTCCTCCTTACCTGTCCAGCCACTGCTCTGCGTATACTGCGTGGCCTGGCTCACAGTCCCTCAGGGATCATTCCTCGATTATGCCCGCGCCCCTCCGTGCCACACCCCCCGTATGACCTTAACAGGAGGCACCGAGAGGGCAAGGAAACTGACTTGGAACCAAAGGACATGAAGTGAAATTCGGGCCTTGTGTCTCCATTGCTGTGTGATCTTAGGGAAGTCACTCCATCTCTCCGAGCCTAGCTATTTCAAGCCAAAAAAACAGGGCTCAGAATTCCTATTTCTCCCATGTGCTGTACCAGACAGCACAGGGTAAGTGCCTGGCAGACAATAGGCTCAATAAACGTTCGTCCCTCCTTCGTCCTCAGTGGGGTGATCTCCATCAAGACGCCTTGTAACTGGGTTCATAGCCAGGACTGGCTCTTGCCCTTTTCTTTGAGGAATTAAAAGGAATCTGGTAAAAGAAATCTAAGCATTCAGGCCTCGGGGACTGTTTACATGAGTCACGGGTACCTACAGTGTGGGGTGACAGGAGCCGCTAAAAAGCACAGCCTAAAGGGGCAGTCACCTAGCAATGCCTGGCAAAATACAGTATAATAAAAGCTAATATTTACTGTAGAATTATTAGCTCCATTTTACAGATGAAGAAACTGAGGCCACCTTGAGCACTGTGCCCTTAACTAAGCTATAATGCTATGAAGCTATAATGTCACTCTGTAAAGGAAACAGAGAAGGACCTGGAGTGACACGTAGCTTCACTGCTTTACTGAGCGAGGTACAGACTGGAGGGCTGTTTGTCTCTGCAAAAGAAAACACTGAAAACCATAAATTTGAGACTCTGGACTATATTTTTTCCCATGCTTCAAAAAATGTTCACATGTCCACAGTGAATATGTATTACATTAAAATTTTTTCATGTTTTTATTCATTTTAAAAACATAGAGTAATTTATTCTTTTTAGTGGCCTGTCCTCTCTGAGTCACAGTTGTGTGACCACCACCAAACTCAAGACCCAGAACATCTCGCCAGCCCCTCAAATCCCTCTGAGCTGCCCTCCTCCTGCTACCACCCAAATCTTTGATGGCTACTGAGCTGTAGAAATGGAATCATACTATGTTGCCTTTATCATCACAAGACATTTCCAAAACATTAGAGGAAATAAAATTAAATCCAGAAGAGACATTAGAACATCAGACAGGGGCGCCTGGGTGGCACAGTGGTTAAGCGTCTGCCTTTGGCTCAGGGCGTGATCCCAAAGTTATGGGATCGAGCCCCACATCAGGCTCCACCACTATGAGCCTGCTTCTTCCTCTCCCACTCCCCCTGCTTGTGTTCCCTCTCTTGCTAGCTGTCTCTATCTCTGTCAAATAAATAAAATCTTAAAAAAAAAAGAACATCTGACAGAAATCTGATGGACACACACACACACACACACACACACACACACACACACCCCTTGGTCATTCAGAGCCTTTGAGGACCTATTGCGAAAAGCTGGGCTTCCTGACAGGGGGGCCGAGCGTTCACCTGCCACGCTGGCTAGCCTAGCCAGGTCCAGAGATGCGGTTCCCGCAAGTGACCCACCCTTTGCGACCCACCCAGCCAGAATATTCTGAACTTTGGGAGAAACTTGCCCTATAGGAACTGGACTCTCCTCTGTGCCTTCCTGAAGGGCTCCCTGAGGCTGTCTTGGGGACCCTCTGCTCCACGCTCCCGCACTGCGTGGTCCCAGGGATGCACGCCTTTTGGGTTTCTGTAGGAGGCTGTGTGATTAGGTCGGAGAGACAGCGTGGCTTTAGAGCCAGACAAACCGGATATACAATCCTGGGCACAACTGAACTCATGAAACTCTGTGTGTGTGTGTGTGTGTGTGTGTGTGTGTGTGTGTGTGCGTGTGTGTGTAAAATGGGCTCCTAATCTTACAGGACCGTGGTGATGGTTGAATGGGACAGTGTAAGTCAAATGTCTGGACCTGGATAAATGTGAGCTCTGTTCTTTTTCTGTGGTTCCCTCTTGCTTTTTTCAGGGGGTGTGTGACCCTTCTCCTTCCTTCTAATTCGGGGTCTCTCGTCTGCCACTGATTAGGAAAGCAGACACCCAGGCTGTTAGAACTGTGTCTAAACGAAGAGTCACTGGGCCGTGAGTGGCTGAATCTTGGCAGCGTGCGGTTCGCAGCTGAAGTTCACTTACTCATTTCTTCCCTTTTCTGTTCCTTGGCCTGGGTCTGGCTAACCAAAGTCACCAGATAATCGGGGTTTCTGGATATATGAGGCCTTGGTGGATAAGGCTGAGCTTGCCATCTTTTCTTCCTCATCCTTCTTTTATTTAGGCCTCAACCCTGTGGGTCCGGAGTCCCAGATTCGCTACTCCATGATCAATGCGCCCAACATCACTAAGGACTACATTTCCTTGGATATCGATGTAAGTGCTGCCTTGCCAGCCCAGAGCTTGGGGCCTGTTGCCTCTGGAGTCCTGGGGGTCCTGGGACATTCCTAGAGGAGCAGGAGTGTTGAAGGGGGTGGAGCTGGAATGGCATTTAGAGGCGGGCATGGGTGTGAGGCTGGACAACATGCGGCATGTGGGGTGAGTGGCGTCTGAGAGCCCGGGGTCTGGGACAGAGCCACCGCCCTACTGAGGCCCTGCTGCTTTTCTCCCTCTGGCCACCCACCGACCCCGTAGGCCATCCTCTTGCTCCTGGGCAAGCCCATCGTCCTGCCTGTGGAGGCCACGCACTTTGTGCTGCCCGCGCACGTAGGTGCCGATGGCACCATGGTGACAGTGGGCCTCTCCCAGGACCTGTTTGACTCCGCCCTCCTGTTGCTGCAGAAGGCTGGTGCCCTCAACCTAGACATCACAGGGCTGCTGGTGAGGGTCGGACCTGCTGCCCCGAGCGTGTGGGACAGGCGGGCCCCGCTGCAGCGGCCAAACCGTGGGTGGGGCCGCCCAAGCTTTGGGGCCACAGGGTGGCTTTTGGAAAGGTGAAAGGGGGCCGAGGGGAGGCAAGAGGGGGTCGAGCTTGAGGAGTGGCCGCCCTAAAACCTGTCGTGACATGGGGCCTGGTTTCAGAAGTCGGAGAACAACCTGCTAAACACCTCCATGCTGGGCCAGCTCATCCCTGAGGTTGGTGACATTGACACTCCTTTCAGGGACTGAGACCTGGGATTGGGGTGGGGGCTCTCCGGCTGGGGGACCTCCGCTGGCTCGGATCTGTCCCCCGTGGGCTTCAGCATGTGTCCTTACGGTTGTGCCTCCTCCTGCTCAGGGATGCCCCCCCCCACCAGACATTACGCTATTTCCCTCCTCTGTGCCTTTGTCCAAGTGCAGCCCTCAGCCCTGAGGGCCTTTTCTGCTTCCCTTTCTCTTGGTCATCTTTAAGACCAAGCCCAGGGGCTGCCTCCTAGGGGAGGACCCAACCCCTACTCTGGCCCAGGAGCCTCCTTGAGCTCCCACGGCCCCTGAGCTCCCATCCCTCCTGGCACAGATCGCCCAGGCAGCACCCCTCTCCATGCCTACCACCCCCTCAGGTGGGGCGTCTCTGAGGCAGCGGCCTGAGGGGGGCACACCTCTGTGGCCTTGTCACGTACGAACGGTGGCTTGACCAGTATCTGAGGCATGATGCATGGAGAGCCCACCCAGCCTTTGCTCCGAGGTGCCCTCCTCCCTCTCTCCCTCTCCACTTCCCCAGGTGGCCCGCCAGTTCCCTGAGCCCATGCCTGTGGCACTCAAGGTGCGGCTAGGTACCACGCCCGTGGCCACGCTTCGTACCAACAATGCCACAATTCAGCTGCAGCCCTTCGTGGAGGTCCAGGCTGTGGCCTCCAACTCGGCTTTCCAGTCCCTCTTCTCCTTTGATGTGGTGAGTGAGGTGGGCTGGTGGGGCTGGCCAGAAGGGTGGCGACTCCCAAGGTCTCACTTCCTGCCCCACTTTCCTCACTTGCTCTATGCACACTGGTCTTCTTGGTGTTCCTTCACTATACCATGACATTCCTGCCACAGGCCCTTTGCACGTGCTTCTGGACACTGTGCCTAGGACACTCTTCCCCTAGCTCTTGGCATGGCTAGCTTCTCCTCATCTTTCGGGTTTCAGCTTAAATGTTGCAACCTTTTTCAGGGCAACCTTCTTGGACCACCCTGAGAAAGATGGTCCCCATCAGCCCTCTCCATGCTACCACTCTGCCTTCCTGGCACCCGCTACTAAGGACCGTGTCTGGCTACTTTGGGTGTTGTTCCCCTCCTCCCCTGGTCTGTGAGCATTCCCCAGGGCAGAGACCTGGTCTGTCTCCTTCACAGTGTGTTTGTTCCCAGCGCTGTGTGCAGGCCTGGTACACGCGGGTTCTCCGCAAGTACCTGAGTCGTCAGGGAGCGGGTGGGAGCCAGTGGCCACCTGAAGCCCCCAGTGTGGCTCTGGGTTCTTTGACCTTGCTCCCCCTTCATGCCCAGGTGGTAAACCTGAGCCTCCAGCTCTCCATGTCCAAGGCGAAGCTTCAGGGGACCACATCTGTGCTGGGGTAAGCAAGGCCTCCTGGATCCCGCAGCCTCGGTGTGTTCCTCTGCGCAATGGGCCTGCAGCCACTTATCACAGTGTCACCCGTCACGGTGTCAGTCAGAGGAGCCCGGGAGGCAGCACGTATGGTGTGGTGGGAGGGGGGATCCAGGCCCCAGCCCTAACCCTCCTGCTTCCCTTTCAGGGATATCCAGCTCACCGTGGCCTCCTCCAATGTGGGCTTCATTGATGTGAGTATGGGACTGGGGTCTCCAGAGACCCCTCACTGGGTGGGGCAGGCCTTGAGCCCGTGTGCTAGCATACCAGTGTCCCTGTGTGTACCGCCATGACCAAGCTTCCTCTGGGGTGCCTGGGGACAGCAGTCAGTCAGCAGGCCTTCCCATCAGACAGGCTGTCTGTCTGCCGTCAGCCGGTCAGTCAGCCTTGGTTCTGCAGGGGGTCGGTCAGTTAGCCAACCTCTCACTGCCCGGTGGGTGACAGCTGGTCAGTCCAAGAATCGTTGAGTCTATTGGTAAATCAGACAAGCCAGCGTCAGACAGCGCCGGCTGCTCCTTCAGCCACGTGATGCAGCTGGGTCCTTAGCCACCAAGCAGCCCTTCATTGGCCAGCCCGTCAGTCCCTCTGCCGTCAGTCCGTCTGTCATCCATTAGTCAGCACCAGCAAGGCAGCCAGGCCCCTGGCATTAGGGGGTCTGGTGCTGGCCTCCGTCTCCTCTTAGAAGGCTGACCGGCCCCAGGGGCAGCTGGACTCTGCTTGAAGGCCGGACAGGGGTGACCTGCCCTCCTCCCCCGACCTGTGCCTCTGCTTTTTGTGTGTCTGTCTGTGTCTGTGTGTTCACATGTGGCCCATCTATCCATCTCTCCCCGCCCCTCACTGGAGCGGGCCCATGGTCCCCCATCTCCCTGATGGCACTGCTGCAGACAAATCAAGTACGCCCGCTCACGGACGCCCTGTTCCAGAAGCCCCTGCTGGATCACCTCAATGGTGAGCCCTGCCCTCCACGCCGGCTGGCCCCCATGACCCCTTCCTGACCCACCTTGCTCCCTCCCAGCCCCCTTCCCACCTCCTGGGCTCAGAGGTGAAGAGGGTGGGCGTTTTTCAGTATTTTCCCTCCCCAAGCCTCAGTTTTCCCTCCTGTGGAGTGAGTCTAACAATAACGGCTCCCACTCCCTGGCCATCTGTGGGGCTCAGTGTCACAATGCACATGGGGACCTCAGCCCAGGGCTGGCTCCCGGCGGTACTCCGCTGCGGCCGCCCAGCTGAGCTTAGTGTCTCCTTCCCCTCCTGCAGCTCTCTTGGGCATGGGGATCGCCCTCCCCAACGTGGTCAACCTCCACTATGTCAACCCCAAGGTCTTTGTCTGCGAGGTGAGAGCCTTCGGGTGTGACCATATGGGCTTCTGCCACCCTTGGGGGAAGACGGGGCTCAGTGAGGCAGGGCTCCCTCTCACCCTCCCTCCTTGCCAGTACCAACAGTGGGGTCACAGGCTCAGCCAGGCCTGGGGGTGTCCACTGTTCCTGCCAAGACCATGCCATGAATCGTTAGCTTTAGTGAGATGGAAAATTTAGGATGTCCAGAGACACTGGTGCAAAGGTCTCACCCACCCTTTAGTCCTCGTCTGATATCATGCCAGGCCACATTCAATGGGCACAGCCCTTTGGTGTCTGGGGAAGATGACAGAGGAACTTCTTGCAGTTTTGTACACGGACCTCTGCAGGATGGATGGGGGAAGGGGGGCTTCCTGACCTTCCTAAAATCACTTTCCCTGATGAGAAATTGTGGGCCCAGGGGGAAGTTCCATCACCACCGCCCAGGGTGAGACCCTACAACATCTTTCTGTTTTACCTGGGATATAAAATGATAATATTCTTTCTATTCACTCAACAAGACATGCGTAGGACAGAAAGCTTAGCCAAGATCCCTCAAGCCCACCATCCGCACGTTATTCAGATCCCTTGAGCGGGTCCCACTGATGTTTGTCCAGGGATGATGCTCTGATTTCTTAAGAACTATGGTGCCAACGCCCTTGGGTGATCCACCCTCCACCTTCCAAAAAAGGAACAATGGGCACATGTTGGAACCTGGGCTGTTAGTAGGAATTTCCCCAAGACTCCCCAACAGGCACGGTCAGTGGCTGGCGCAGCCTGGTACTCACAAATCCAGCCACCTGGGCCCGAACCCAAAGGACCCTAGACCAGCGCTGTCCAAAAAATTGTTCTGTGAGGATGGAAATCTGCACTGTCCAACACAGTAGCCACTATCAGCGCTGGGCCCGGGGGCTGTTGGGCCCTTGAAATGTGGCTAGTGCAACTATGAAGCTGAATTGTACATTTTATTTAGCTTTAATTGGCTTTAATTTAATAATGGCTACTGTATTGGACCATGAGCTATGCATGGGCAGGGATTGGGTCTGCCTTGTTCCCAGCCTGTGGCGCAGGGCTTAGCTTAGAGCAGAGGCTCAGTGAAGGTTTGTTGAATGAATGAATGAATGAATGAATGAATGAATGATCAGCAGGCCCTGAGCACGTTTCTGCTGTGCGTGTAGAGAGCAGAGGCTGTATGGGAGGTTCCTGGCTCTGCTGGGGAGACTTGCACCGGAGAAGAGGCTGGGTGTCTGGACTCCCAGCCCCGGCACAGCATTGGTCCCAAGCCCGTCCACAAGTGTGCATCAAGCCCCGGCCCCACGCTGGGGGCTCGGCCACATGCTCTGGCTGCACCCTCAGCGTAGGCTTGTGGGACGGGTGCTGTTCCCACTCCCAAGGGACAGCAAGAAACGGAGGCCCGGAGAGGCACAGGACTGTCCCCAGGACATACCCAGTGAGAGCGGCAGACCGTGGGCTCAAAGCCAGGCTGATGGGGGAGCTGGGGGTCCTCCTGGTCCTCGTGTGGCCTCTGACCTGGCCCCTGGGTTTCTGTGCCCTCCAGGGCTACGTCGTGATATCCAGCGGACTCTTATACCAGCGCTGAGGTGGGGCTGCCAGGAGAGAGCATGCCAGCTCCCCGCTGCAGGGACACTCTCGCCTCAAGCCACTTGGGAAACTGAGGCAAAGCCACACTTAGCCACCACCAGCTGGATGATCCAGCCAGGCTGTTTAGCCTGAGCTCCCCTCCCTCCCCTCCCATCCTTCCCCTTCCCCCTTCCCTCCTCTCCTTTCCCCCCTCTCCCCCTTCCCTCCCCCTCCTTGTGAGCAGTGAGCTGCTCCTCCAGGCCATACGGACCTGTCCCCTCTCGCATTAAACATTTTCTCTTGAGCCGCAACTTCCAGCCAGGCCTGGTGAACTCTGCGCGGACCTGAGGCTCATTGTCTACAGCCGGTTCTTGGGCCCTGTTTGTCCCTGGAGCCGCCAAAGCCACCTGGCAGGAGAAGAGGATGTGACCAGGTCTCTGTTGACCAGAACTGTTGTCTCCCTCACTCCTCGGTCAGGGAAGCTCCAGTTTTGACAGGGGACCTTGGAGAGCTGCGGGATGGCGGGAAGTTACCAGTGCCACGGTGACCCTTGAGCACTGTGTCCTCAGCTGTTGGCGCCTCCCCTCTACAGTGTCACATGCTGTTGTGTTCCTAGAACCTCAGAGGAGCCTTGCAAGTCAGGCAGGCAGGCTGTGGGGTTCCATTTGGCAGAGGTGAGGACTGAGGCCCAGCCGGGAGAGAAAGCGCCGAGTCTCAGAGCGGGATGGCAGCAGTAGCCTAGGGCTCCAGGAATAAGATGTCCCGTTCCCTCTTCCGCTCACCAGCACCCCATCCGGGGCTTGTCCTTGGGTCACAAGCCTCAGGTGGCAGGGAGTGCCCTGCTTCTCAGACGGCGTCTCTGTCTTGGGCTTACTTGGACCACAGGCAAGTGTCTGTAGGAAGGAGGGGCCCGGCCTCCCGGGCCTGTGGCCTCAGAGCAAGTCTCAGTCCTTTGCCTCTGAAAGCTCTCCCACCCCAGCATGTCATGCACAACAAGACGGCCTAGGGAAGACCAAGGGACGCGAACGCTGACGAGCCGAAGCCATATGATTGTCTTCCCTTGATAAGCTAAGTTCTTAGCCAGACAGAATGTTCCTTCCTGCCTAGATACACAGGATTCACACTCTGTTTCTGTTTCTCCGGGGGTAAAAGGTGCCTGAATTCCCACCCTCTGTAAGCAAGGCCTTTGGTACAGTGTGACACTAGCCTCTCTCCCTCTAAGGGCTACGGGTTCACCCCGAAGTCTCAGCGTGACAGGCTGAGGGGCCTGGAGCAAACCCAGAGTCTGGGTGGTGGGGGCGGGGGGTGTGAGCAACACTGAGAGAGGGGAAGGGGCCAGCGCATAACATCCAACCTTGAGATTACACTCAGGACAGCACGACTTTCATTTCGTTTGGTTGCTTAGTTCATTCATTCATTAATCTTACTTTTTGGGGACTTAATATAGGCGTAGCCCAAGGCTAGGTGATTTGGAATATGAGAAAGACAAAAATTTTCAGATCAGGATACAGGGTCCGTCTAGTGAGTGGTCAGTCCAGGGATCCGACCACCCGAAGCTGAGAAGGGTTAACATCGCGCTCACCCTGAAGGGGACGCGCTGAAACGGATTCCCTCATTCCTCGTAGGATGAGAGTGCAAGGATTCATTCAGAGCAGGGGGCAGTCATGGCTCAGTGACACACAGGGTGGGAGTTGGAGAAGGCAAGGCCCGCCTCCGCTCAGGTCTGACCCCTTCACGACACCCCTGCTCCCTCCCCCCCCCATGCACGCACACCTTGCACGCTAGCTCTCCAAGCCTTTGCCCTTGCTCTTTCTCCCCCAGGACACCTTAACCTGAATCGCTTTGCCCCTGTCCACCAGCTCCAATGCAGGCTCCCCTGGCCACGCCCACACCCCTCCACCCTGGTGACTCTGATGTCCTTCACTTTCAGACCGCGGTTGTCGGTATCTGTGGTTTCCCTCACAGAGCCAGGACAAGGCAAGGGCACATAAATGTATGCTTAGTGAGCTGCTCACACGTGTATATGCCGGCCCAGGCTTGCCCCAGGCCCCAGCCCTGGGAAGCCATGTGGAGACCAATCCCCAGATGCAGGTGTGGGAGTCACCTTTGTTGGGTCCCCAAAGCGTCTGCAGGGAAGGGGAAAGATGGCCCTGAGCTTCAGGACTGGCCCAGTCTTCAGTGTCAGGGAGAAAGAGGGAGGAGGGGAGGTTAGGAGGGCTCCCTAGAGGAAGCAGCCACAGCGGGTCTGGAGGATGGCTGAATTTGCAGCGCTGGTGGGGTGGGTATTGTAGGGACCAGGCAGGGCAGTGCTGGGGTGTAGGGAAGGGAGGTCAGGCTGGCAGGCAGGAGCCCTCTTGGGTGTCCCTTGGCAAGTCTTGGCCTGGGATTTGGAGTCCCTCAGATCCAGATTCAGCTCCTGGTTGTGCCATCACTTGCTGTATGACCACGAGCCAGTGACTTGACCTTAAGCCTCAGTTTCTCCACCTGTAAAATGGAGAAAATTGTCAAAGTGCCCATCTCACAGGACAGTCCTACGGTGTACATGCTCCATGCAGATCAAAGCCTCAGCTCGGGGCCGGGATCGGGTCACAGGCTGGGTAAATGGGCCCTCGTGCTGCTACGACCATCAGCAGAACGCTAGCTCTGGGGCAGGGGCTCTTACGGCAGCTGTAGCCACGAGCGTGCTGGACCAGTCCTCCCCCGGGGAACCCGAGCCACGTGGTGACCGAAGGCCCCAGGAAAGACTGTTTCTTTACAGTAATTTTATTTTTAGGGAGCTTGCCTCCTCTCCGGCCATCAGAGCGTGGTGACGACCAGTTTACGTTGAGCTTAGGGCAACAGGGGACGGTGTGAATGTCCTTTTCCCCTCTCAGAAAGCCTGTTGTTATTCTCCTTCCTCAGGACGGAGAGGATGAAACAGCAGCCCAAGGTCACGTAGCCCGCCAGGGCAGCGGCCGGCTCGGGCCCAGATCGCTGAATGTAGGCAAGGGGCTTTCCCCACCACGTCCTTCCTGCCTCCCTGCTCTCCCCACAGTACCCAAGATGGCCCTGGGGGAGGCAGGGAGGCCCAGCTGACTTGAGGCACACTGGAGGAGATCTGTACTCGGGAGGGGCAGTGAGGTTTGTCTGTCCCTCTGTCGGGGGCGGATCAGCAGGGATAAAACGATGCTATCTGTAGACTGGCTCCTCCAGCTCAGGGCTCGGATCAGGTTGGAGACTGGCTGGGCTGACCTAGGACCTTCTCTCCTCCTGTCCCAACCTGGCTTCTTTCCCGCTGATCTCAGGCAGGCCCTTGCCTCCTCCGGCCTCAGGGGCCCCAGGTGTGCATCTGGCACATAACTTCCTCCGTCTTCCGGAGCTCTGTGCTCTCTGTGGGGTGGATGTGGAAACCCTCAGTCCTCCAGCAGTCCCCCTGGGACTCCCCGTCACTCTCAAGGGGCCCCCAGCCAGGCCTCCTAGAGCATCACGGAAAGCACACGAGAGGCTGGACACCCAATCCCGGGGTCCAGCCCCAGCTCTGTGGCCAGCTTGGGTGTGGTCCTGGGATCACCCTGCCTTCATTGCCCCAGGTTCGGACCCTGAGAGAAGCTCCCCTGCTATTTACCAGCTCCTGGCATTTCCTCCAGGAAGGTCCCTTTGATGACCCCCACGGGCCGTTAGTTCTGGAGCCCCCAGCACCTCTCAGGTGGCCCAGCAACGTCTGCCAGGCCTTCGAACTGGCCCACACTGGCCTGAAGCCCCTGGTGCTGCCTCAGAGCTGGCTCTGCTCACCCTTGGGCATCAGCGCCAGCACCCCCTGCTCCAGGAGTCTTCGCTCTAACGTCAGCCCCTTGCTTCCCTTCCTATCCCATCCCTCTGGTTCAGCGGCTTCCCCGCCCCTACCTCCCCACGAACGATCTGGCTCTGGGACTGTCGATTTGCGGCACGTCCTTCTCCCCCTATAAGCTCCAGGAGGAAGCCCAACAGCCTCGTTCAATGCAACACTCCTAGCGCCCTGCACAGGCCCGGCCCACAGTAGGTTCTCAACAAATGTTTGTGGAAGCAACAGAGGAGTGCCAGCTATGCGTTCCCCCTGGTGGGGGGTGCTGTGTCCTGGGGAGGGGGCAGTGTGAAAGCTGACGCCGCTAAGGTGACCGCATCCTCCCCTCCCCAGCGCCCACCGTCCTGCAGCCACCCAGGCTCCCCAGGCCCCTCCTCTTCTGTGTTATTGACATTGGAACAGACTGAAGCATCACGTGAGCGTTGGGGCTCCTGCTCTTTGGGCCGCTAGATAATTATCTGGGCCTTATTAAATCCTTAATTACCCAAACAGCTAATCAGGTTTCTGAATATAAGGACTTTCTCGTCCCAGGGTTAGGAGGCAGAGGTCAGTCATCTGCAAGATATCCCCGGGCTCAGCAAGGTAAGGACAGGCCCCATCCGTGGAACTTTCCCCAGACAGTGTCTTCTCCAGCCTTGTCATTTTACAGATGAGAACACTGAGGCCCAGAGAGGAGAAGGGACTTGCCTGAGATCGCACAGCCAGTGGGTGACAGGGTCAGGGCTTGGATCTATGTCCTGACCCCCACCGAGTGCCCCCCACCTAACAGGAAGCCACTGGACATTGAAATCTTCAGAGGCTGCAGGACTTAGGCAAGATGAAGGAGACAGAAGGTCTGACGGGCCTCGGGGCCTCCAGCTGAGGCTGAGGGAAGACCATGGAGATCCTGCTTTGCAGGAGCTCGGAGCTGAGCTGGGACAACCGGGGCAGGAGGTGGGCATCTAGGCTTTTGCCAGGCAGAGAGAGGGAGGAAAGGATTTCAGGTGGAGGAAAATGTGTGAACAAAGGGTGGGGTGGGGACAGTAGGAGACATTCATCTTGGGTGGGATGGAGTAAGAATACAGTCAAGTTCAAGCTGTGATCTTTGAGGCTGGGGGTGGTTGGGGATTGAAGGGAGGCTTCCTGGTGGAGGAGGCAAAGGCTGAAATTAGGACTTGAGGGATGAGAAGGCTGTGGATGGGTGGGTGGGGAGGAGGGCATTCTAAGACAGAGGAACATCTTAGGCAAAGGACAAGCAAAGCCAGAAACAAGACCCTGGCATTGACTGTCCCAGAAATACTCACATGACCTGTTACCCCAACCTGCTTATTATACTAAGAGGGCAAAAAATCCTGCCCCCCGAGTAGCCTTTTTTTAAAAAAAGATTTTATTTATTTATTTGAGAGAGAGGGTGCACGAGAGAGAGCACAAGTGGAGGGGAGAGACAGAGGGAGAGGGAGAAGCAGATGCCCCACTGAGCAGGGAGCCCGATGCGGGACTTGAAGCGAAACTCGATCCCAGGACACTGGGATCCCGACCCAAGCCAAAGGCAGACGCTTAACTGACTGAGCCACCCAGGCACCCCCAACAATACCTGGCAGTAGTTCTGGCCTGGGAATGGGGAGACTGAGGTGGTGCTGTCTTGGGGCTGGGAGATGGGGCTGGGGCTGGAGGAGACCTTCACCAAGCCCCTTCCAGCTCTGTCACCCTGACACTGAACTTCACGGGATTTTCCAGGAGGCTTGGCAGTGGACAGGCATGTGCCCGCACATGCCCGAGGCACTCGAGTGTGTGCGTTCACGAACGAGGTTGAGGAAACACTAAGACTGATTATGTTTAAGCCCAGATAGATCTTTAAATATTGAATGAGAGAGAAAGACATCACACTTTCATTTAGCAAATATTGATTTTAGGCCCGAGTGGTCTCCCTGGCTTTTTAAAAGCTGGTTGCTTCTCATCCTTCAGGTCTCAGCCTAAATATCTCCTTCTGAGAGGGTCCTTCCCTGACCACCCAAGGCCTCATGCCCTGGGTGAGCACGCAGGCGCACACGCACACACACGCACACACACACTCTATCCCATTCTATTGCTTCTCTTTAAGATTCAGAAGGAACAGGACTTTCTCTGCCGTGTGTACCTTGTGGCCCAGTCTGCCTGGCACATAGTAGGCACTCAATAAATGTATGGTGAATGAATGAATGCAGGTACGGGCTCTGGCCAGGGAGGCAGCCCGGTGGGCACCCCATCTCTGTTTGTGGGTCCGTGGAGCCCCAGTGGCCAAGACCGCTGTTAGCAGGAGTCCAGCTGGAACTCCCCCTCTCTGGGTGATACCTGCCAGGTCCTGTGGTCCCTCCTTAATTCTTTTCATCCATAGCTCAAACCTGAAATAAACACTTGGCCTCTGCTTGGGAGAATTTCAGGTCTCAGTAAGTTGGAGGGAAGGATTTCTGGGGGTCCAGGGTCGGGGTGAGGCTTTTCTGGAAACCTTGAAGGGCCCGGGAAATCCTTATCCAGTTCTCGACTCACTGCCTATCAGAACTTGGGTGCGTTTTTCTGTTTCCCTTCTGGTGTGGTACTATCTCAAGGGGCCTTAAGCAGCTGCGAGTTGAGATTTCTGGAAGTGAGACCAAGCTGGAAGAGGTGGGGGATGCTAGAGAGTGGGGGGAGCAGAGGGTTCCCCCATTCCCATACTGCAGTGGGAGTTTCCAGTCCCCTCTGCGGTCCCAGCATTGCCTGGCACAGAGCTGCCCTTGAACTTATGAAAAACAGCAGCTGAACCTTCCACCAATGCCATAATGCAGGCTGGTGAGAACACATCATGCCCAGATGGGGAAACTGAGGCTTAGAAAAGGAAAGTGACCTTCCTGGGGTGCCCCCGAGGCCCTGTGTTTAATCTGGACCCTCTTCGACCCCTCTGGAAGTCAGTAATGAGGTTTGCTGAATTGGCTGGAGTCTAAAGGCTCCTGAACCCCCAAGACCATCCAGGGGGCCTGTCCTCTTCTGGAGCATGGGAGGTCCCCAGGGGAACCAGGGTCGAGGGGAGCTGCACCCAATCCCCATGGCGCAGGTGGAGCCATGCTGCTGATCCTGTTGCTGGCACTCTGCGGCCTGCTGACCCACACCCGAGCTGACCCTGGGGCGCTGCTGCGGCTGGGCATGGACGTCATGAACCGCGGTGAGCTGGAGGGCCCGGGCGTGGGGCTGGGGGCAGGTGGTACATGGTGACGGCTCCTGTTTGCATGGCCTTGAGCGTCCCATGATCCTCAAAGTTAGCAGCAATGATATGACTCCTCCACTTTACAGAGGAGGGAACTGGGGCCCAGAGAAAATGGAGTGACTTGTCCAAGGTCCCTCGACAAGCTGGAGGCAGAGCTGGAAACCCTGTTTCCCCAGAGCCTCTCCTGGCCCTGATAGCAGGCCTGGGGGCCGTAAGTGGGTTGTGGGAAGACAGACGGGAGCCAAGTCCCAGCTCTGCCAACCATTTGCCGTGTGACCTCAGGCAAGGTGCTACTGCTCTGTGTTATGGTCCGCTCATCTGTAAATGTAAGATGTAAAGAAACGTGAAATAGGGTGACCATCCTTACCTGGGCGGATCAAGTGAAATGTGAGATTACAACCTCCTGGAGGGCCTTTAGTAAAAGTTATTTGCACCTCCTTGCTCCACGACTTTAGGGAAAATGCAGTCACGTGTTGGTGCAAAGGGCTGATGACAGTTCCTCCGGCTCGGTGTTTGTCCCCTCTCTGGGAATCAGCCTATGACCGTTGCACAGGTGTTTCTGGCCCGGTGCCATTCGGGGGGGGGCCTCCAGGCCCAGGGAACCAGCAGCATCTGCATGTTTTTAACAAGCTCTCAGATGCTCCCTAGTCACGCAGTTTTGAGAGTGGCTGGGCCGCAGATAAAGTCAGCACTCTAGCTTGGGGCTTGGACCCCCATGATACGCTCCCTGCAAACTGCTCCATCCCAGTCATGTCCTGCCCCACCCTCCAGTCATGCTGAATTTCTCCCTCTTGACTCTCCATGCCACCTTCTTCCCTGCTTTTCCATTTTTGCATTTTTCATGGACTAGCCTTCTTTACGTCTTTGGTTCCTGGTGAAAACTCCTATCCCTCCTTCAAGGACCAACTGATGGGGCACCTCCTCCTGGAAGTCTTCCCTAGCTCTTCCCTTCCTGGCCCAAACCCGTCCTGCAGTTCCTCCAGCTGTCTGCGTATTATGGCTCTTGTCACCCATTACTGTCATTGCTGGTGACTGTCTCCCCCATGAGGCTGGAGGAGGGCAGGGGCCGGGCGTGACTCCTTTCTGGGTCTCTGGATCACCCAGCCCAGGGTGGGGCACAGGGATTGTGGGCACAGAGTGGTGCCACTTATGAGTGGCCTGTGCCTGGGATGCCTGAGAGGTTGGCCCCAGGCAGGAAAGCAGTGGGAAGCCCACCTAAGTAGCTCTCTGGACAACCCCCCCCTTCCAGAGGTGCAGAGCGCCATGGATGAGAGCCACATCTTGGAAAAGATGGCAGCTGAGGCTGGCAAGAAGCAGCCGGGGGTGAAACCCATCAAGGGCATCACCAAGTGAGCAGGGGAGGGGCTTTGGGGGCGGGAGGGCAGAGGGCGGTGGGGAATGTATGCTCAGGGCCTGAAAGGGCAGGAGGGAGAGTTGGGGCAGGGCCTGGGGCAGGACCTGGGGTCTCTTCCTTGCTTTGCTGTTGGCTTGCTGTGTGACATCGGGTCGGTCCCTGCTCCCGCCTGGGCCTCACGCATCCACTGGAGACAATTCCTGCCTCTGCTGAGCAGGGTCGTTGGGAGGAGGAAGTGAGGTTGAGAAGTCAAACTCCAGCTCCTGCACTCAGCAGGGGCTCCCTGAATGCACATGAAAAGTTCTCAAAAGCAGAGGCAGAAAGGTACCTGCCACCATCTCATGATGCGGCAAATGGGTTCCATTGCAAGTGCCTCATGGGATTGGTCGGCAGGGGCTGCCTGGAATGATGTGGGGGGGAGGGTGGGCTCCGAGCACTCTGCATGAGCAGGAAATGGACTGTGATCAATTAGCAACGTCTGCGGAGAGCCCAGGAATGGGGGTGCGAGGTTAGACGTGCCACATCCTCGTTATCCAGGATCTCCACTGGTGGGTCTCAACCAGGGCTGATTTTGCCCCCAAGGGACATTTGGCAACGTCTGGAAGCGTTTTTGGTTATCACAGCTTGCTGGATGGGGTGGGCAGAAATGCATCTCGTGGCTCTAGTGGGAGAGGCCAGGGTGATGCTGAGCACCCTGCCAGACACAGGACAGCCCCCCCACCACAGCAAAGAACTATTCTGCCCAAAATGTCAACAGGGGCACCCTTAACAAACCCTTTGCTGAGTAAACCTCCCCATTTTGCCAATGGGGAACCTGAGGCCCACAAAGGGGAAGGGTGCCGCCCAAGGTCACATAGCCAAGAGTCCCGACTCACACATGACAAGTACTTTTGTGTACAAACTGGTTCGTGTCCAGCCTTTGCGTTTCACAATGGCCGCACGAGGTGGGCTTATCCCTGTGACGCGGGACGGGGGATTTACCCGAGAGTTCCCAGCAAGGTGGTGGAGGAACGAATGGGTGAAGGGCCTGGGTCTCAACGGTGCGGTTCTCATTGCTGTGGATTTCTGTCGCCTCCCAGCCTGAAAGTGAAGGATGTGAAGCTCCCTGTCATCACACTGAACTTCATCCCTGGGGTGGGCATCTTCCAGTGTGTGTCCACCGGCATGACCATCACTGGCAAGAGGTGAGTATGGCCGAGGACGGGAGGGGGAGAGGAGGATGACCTTGTCTTACGTGTCCGTGTACATTTATTGAGTACCTGCTGGGAGCCACCTGGGTGCTGTGTTCTGAGATGTGCATATTTGGTTCCTGCATTTGGTGGGAACCAGACCTGAGCACAGACGCCCGCAGACGGAGTGATTAGCCCGGGACAGAGGACGCACGAGCAGCTTGAGGGCGATCAGAAAAGGCTTCTGGCGGATCGTGATAGCTGAGTAGGGTTTTAAAGGATGTGTAGGAGTTCCCCAAAGCAAGAGGGAATAGGAAAGACTGGTTTTGTGACCTTGGGCAGGTCCCATCCTCTTTTCTGTGCTGTGGGGGGGGGGCCTCACCCTTTCCCCCTCCCAGAACTGCTGAGACTGAGAGCAAAGAGGAGACAGGGATGGTGGCCACAGTGGCAAAGATGTCCATGACGCCTGCTTGCCCGCCCCTCCAGCTTCATGGGTGGGAACATGGAGATCATCGTGGTTCTGAACATCACAGCCACCAACCGGCTTCTGCAGGATGAGGAAACGGGCCTCCCCATGTTTAAGAGCGAGGGCTGTGAGATCATCCTGGTCAGCGTGAAGACCAACCTGCCTAGCAAGTGAGGGGCTCTGTGGCTGGGGAGGTGGGTGGGGTCCATGTCGCCCTCCCCCCACTTCCTGAGCCACTTCCTCAGTCATGTCCCTGAGTGTCCGGTGCCTCACTGCCTGCCATCTGTGCCCTGTCACCCTCTTCTGTGTGCAGCATGCTGCCTAAGGTTGTCAACAAGTTCCTGGACAGCACCCTTCACAAAGTGCTCCCAAGCCTGGTGAGTGCCCAGAGCAGGCCTCTGCCCGCGTCCGTGGCGGTGTCAGACCAGGGCTGGCAAGCGCGTTTTTCTCTGCTGTGGCCCTGACCGACTGACCCGTAGCTGAGGAGGACTGAGGCTGTGGCTGGCTCAGGGGGAGAAAGCGGCTGGCTCAGGGGGAGAAAGCGCCTTGCTCATCTAGCGATGTCTGCCCTGAGCGCAGAAGGAGGCACGATTCCTGTTTGCTGGGGAACGTGTCCTCGCTGATGTTGCAGGCCACAGTCAGGAGCTCTGGATTCTAGCCCAGCCTCTGCCACTGACTTTCTGTGTGACTTGTGGCCTCGGTTTCCTCTCCAGTCCCTGTCTCTCCAGGGCTCCTGGGTCTCCCCATGGAGTACCATTCGGCTGTGAGGAGGGAGGCCCTCCATGCAGGGGCCCCCTCAGCCCAGCACCTTCTCTGCTTCCAGATGTGTCCAGCCATCGACGCGGTCCTGGTGTATGTGAACAGGAAGTGGGCCAACCTGAACGGTGAGTGGCCCTAGCCATGCCTCGCTGCCACATGGGGACATCAGGATGGCTGGATTTGGAAGCCTCCATTCCCCATTCAAGGGCCTGCTCCATGTCCAGCCTTGGACTGAGGAGGTCTGAGGTCTCGGTGTCTGTCCATCCCCCGACCATCCAGATGGGAAGCCTGAGGCCCTGAGGGACTCTGAGGTTTTTGCCTTAGCCCTCCATCCATTGTTCTGTCCGTGACCCCCCGGACTCCAAGGACAGCAGCCACAGTGGGTTCATCCACAAGACTTGTACCCCGAATAGTAACCCAACAGTGATGACACCTGACTCTTTCCTTTGCCAAGGGGATCTACTGCCTCTGTTATCTCAGGGTTCACAGGGTTCCCTAGTGGGGCAAGAGGAAAACCCAATGGCTGGGAATGAAGGAAAGTGGCTCATGTGCTCAGCAGTGTGGCCTGGGACACTTTACTCCTCTGAGCCTCAGTCTGTGCATCTGTAAAACAGAGCTGAGAATCCCAATCAAGCCAGCCTATCGCGGGAACTGAACCGCGACACCCCTCAGGAAACTCTCGAGTTCTGTCTCTGCAGAGTGATGTGAAGGAGTGGGATTTCCAGGCCAGCCACCATTGCCTCCATGCTACAGTGGAAATTACTGAGGCCCAGAGATGTTAAGTAATTTGCCTGGGGTCACACAGAGGGCCAGGGCTCCTGGCACCCCGGCCAGCTCAGGTAGCAGCTGGCCGCTGCCAGCGTCTATGACGTGCCCCCAGTCGGTGCCCCTCTGAATAGAGCTTCCTCTTGCACAGCCCCCATGCCCGTGGGTCAGATGGGCACGGTCAAATATGTCCTGACATCCTTACCGACCACCACGGCCAGCTACATCCAAGTGGACTTCAGCGTAAGTGCCATGGGGCCACCAGGGGACTGGGGTTCTCACCAGCCTGCTTCTGCCAGAGAGGTGGCTGGACTGGGGTGCGGAGGGTAGGAGGGCCCCTCAGGCCCTGGCAGACCAAGCCCACCATGAGAATGTTCCCTGACACCAAAGCTTTCTTTCTCTTTCTGCTCCCAACGTGAACCCTGAGTCCTGAGCTGACTTCCAGGACTGCTGACCCCACACTCACACCTTCTCCGGGACTGGCTGCTTCTCCCAATGAGTGACTCACGCAGTTATACCAATGGGAACCCCGGGGCCTGGGGGGAGGCAGGACTTGGCTGGGGTCTCACTGTGAGTTGTGGCAGAGTTGGGTCCTCAGCCAGGTCTCCAGAACTCCAGGTGACTAGGTGAGATGCGTCTTCCGGGAATGGGAAGCAAAATCCTACAACACCATCTCCCTGTGAAGTCTTCCTCCAGCGTGGTTCTTCCAGGCCCTGCGTTGTTTGCCATTTACCTCCTTCTGAGAATAAACAGAAAGCACGTCTACATCCGTGAGGGCTCCAACTCTCGGTCAGATTAACTGGGGTTACTTAAGCAATCCCATGAGCATAACCTGTGGCCTAGTGACTGATTCCCTTATACTCATGGGCTTCAGTTTACCCATCTGTACACTGGGAGGATAGCCTGCTCTTGGCTCTACCATCTAGTGACTTGCTGACTTGGGAGCTGGTTTGAGCGTCACTTAGTTTGGAGGACAGAGTCTTGTCCCCAGCCACAGCCTTCATGGCCAAGGCTGAGCATCTCCCTCCCCACCTGTCCCACAGCCTACGGTGCAGCAGCTAGAGGCCAACACCATCCAGCCCGCTGACGCTGGGGAGGCCTTCGAGTTCCCCGAGGGCTATGTTGAAGGCTCCTCACAGCTGCTGCTCTCGGCCACCTTCCTCACCACAGAGCTGGCCCTTCTGCAGAAGTCTCTCGATGTGAATGTCCATGAGACGAAGGTGAGCTGCCCTGGAATGACAGTCCCTGCTTGGTGGGTCTGTTCTGAGAATTATCTTGGGGCTGTGGGCTGTACCAAGGCTGGAGATGCCGGGACTGATTTGGGTTTCTATCATCAGTTTGCCCCAGCACCCACATCTCTCTGTCCATGTCACCGCCATCTACTCACCCATCCATCCAACTGTCACTGCAACCAGGTATTCATCCATCAACCTACAACTCTCACGCACTGGCCATCCATCCACCTTTTATTATCCAGTCATCAGCCACTCATCCATCCATCTTGCTATCATGTATTCATGCCCTAGACTCTATCCTTCCAGCTACCATACATCCACCCTTCATATCATCCACACCTAGAACAGAGTCTGATACTACTGAACGAGTGAGTCTATACATCTGTCCTTCACCACCCAAACATCCATCTACCCACCCAACTCTCCATTATCCATTCTCCTACTCATCTGTCAATTCATCCATCCTTCCATTCATCACCACTGATCCACCCATTCATCCTCCCATCCATGCACCCACCATCCATCCATGTACCGTCTCATCCATCCTCCCACCTATCAATCCATTCCTTATCCGCTCTCCTTACCCACCCATCCTTCCATCTATCATTCCTTTCATCCCTCCACCCACTGCATCCACCTGCCCATCTATTACTCGTTCTCCTACATAAGTGCTCCGTCCATCTATCCACGCATCCATTCAGCACTCATTTGTTGATCTATTTCCCCACTCATCTATCCACCCACAAATCCATCCACCCACCCTCCTCTCATCCACCACATTCATCCATTCTCCCATCTGTCTGCCACTTTTTTACCCAACATTTTCTCAGCATCTGACCTTATGCTACGAGCCATGGACATTGGGTCATGTAAGCCACAGTCTGGGCTACCCAGGAGCTCCTTAACTACTTAATCACAGAATGATATTATGCTGGAGGGAACCTCAGAGGTCTTACCTTATAGAGTCAGAGGAGCTGTCTGTTGGGAAGGGTGGGGGAGGGCTTCAGTAATCCTCACCTTGCTTTCATTTTGTAGATTGGTCAGTTGCCCCCACAAACCACGAAGACACTAGCTGGCTTCATCCCTAAAGTGAGTGCCCTGACTGCCTATATGACCACACCTCCCCTGCCCTGTTCTCCAGTTGAAGGCAGCTTTTCAAGGTCACATTTCCCTTGTCTGATGTGGAATCATCCTGACTTCTCCATAAAGTACTCTTTGGGTCTGTGTCCAATAAAAAAGAGCCAGACTGGTTGTTTTGTTTCCTTTATTTCCTGATAGACACATCCCAGCCCTTGCATGTCATGTTTCCTGTGTCCAAGGTAGTAATCACCTATTTCATGATGGACTCCTGGTATCAGCTGAAGCCGCCATCTGAGGGTGGGCCCTGAGAGAAGTGTCCTGGTTTCTGCAGGTAGCTAAGGCCTATCCCAAGCCAAAGCCCTTGGTGACCCAGATCAGGATAAACAAGCCCCCCAAGGTCACCATGAAGACAGGCAACAGCCTACTGCACCTCCATGGTACCCTGGAGATGTCTGCTGCTCGGCGGCGGGGCAAGCCTCCTGCATCCCTCTTCCTCCTGGCAAGTGTGAGTAGAATCTGTTTCCCATTTAAGCCTATGGATATTCAAGGCTGGAGTGTAGGATTTTAGTTGACAGCCAAGTAATGGATTGAAAAATCCTTAATTAATCCCAATTATGTGATCCTAACCTCCTGGGAGCTGTCACCTGATGTCTGATCCTTGGCTCTGCCACTGAACCTTTGAATGGCTAGAAAGATCAACACACTGAAGAGTCCTTCCCTTCTCTCTCTTCCTTCCTCTCTTTCTTCTGCCCCCTTCTCTACCTCCTTTCTTTCCCCCAACATTTGTTAACACATACAAAAGCTGAGATGGGCTCACCCCGGGGGTATATGGGAGCCTTGAAAGATCTCAAATCTAGTTGAGGAAATCACAGAGGACTTCCCAGAGGAGGTGAAGCCTGAGCTATGTTTTGAAGGTTGAGCAGGAGCTGGCTAGGGAAAGGACTGATGCTGGGAATAGAGGGCACTCCAGGTAGAAATCACTGGATGTGCAAAGGTTGGAGAAATAACGTGGTATGTGCAAGGACCTACAAATATGTCAGATATTTTTGAGAGCCCAGTCCTGGAGCAGGTACAGAGATGCTGAGGAACCTAGGCTCAGGCATGGGGAGACTACTAGATTCAGTTCCTGAAGGTGGGATGGGCAGAGAGGAAGACCCCTGTTTTGCCATGGCAATGGTGCTGTGAAGGTGGTGGAGCCCCTGGTTTTCCCAGCCCTTATGGGGCACCCACTGCTTTCTCCCTGCTTTTGTCCCCATCTGCCACCTGCTAGCACTTCAACCTGAAAATCCAGTACTCAGTTCATGAGAACCGGCTGCAGATGGTCACCTCTCTGGACAGGTAGGAGTCTGCTGCCCATGCTGGCGTCCCTGTCCCCTGCATGGGCATTACCAATAGCACTTGGTTTTCGGCTGCAGGGTCCCCCTCTGATCCATCCAGCATGGCCCACGCTGCCAGGCTGTTCTGGTCACTATCCCTTTTCTAGAATCCTCAATAGCTCCCCATTACCTTCATGATCTTTTCTCAAATTTTAGCCTGGCACTCAAGGCCTTTCTCGAATTCTCCCACCACTGCTCCTACTCTTCCACTAGGCTCTTGCACGGTGAGTCTGATCATGGGTCCATGTCCCCTTTTCCATTAATAAGCTTTTGCCCGTGTCATCCAAATGCCAACTGCCACTCAGCACCCACCTCAAATGCCACCTCCTCCTGGAAGCCTGTCTCCGACTAATAACAGCTAACATTTACAGAGCTCAGTCTATATGTGAGGCACCGGCTCCATGTATTACACTCATTATCCTACCTCAACATCGTGCTTTTCCTCATTACTTTTTATATTTGTCTTAATCTTTGATCTGACTTGTATTAGGCCAGGATTCTTTCAGTGCCAGAGACAATTCCAGCCTCAGTGAGCCCAAAAGGGAATCTTTGAGTTCACATAATTGAAAACACAAGGGTAGATCTTAATTTCAAACATGCTGGATCTTAGGTGCCCAAAGTCCTCAAGATCTCCCTCCTCTCTTGATCTTCGCTGTCCACTTTGTTGGCTCAATTCTCAGGCAGCCTGTCCCCAGGTGGTGACAAACTGATCCCGATGCCAAGAGAGGCCTCTTGTCCAATAGGGCTCAGTTACCAAGGCTGCTTCTCCTTGGTTTAGCATGGATCATATGACCAATCGGACACTAGTCACCAGTGCCAGAGATGGAACTTCCTGATTGGCCAGGTTTGGGTCATGTGCTCACCCTGGGACTCTGTATGCCTTGGAATGAGAGTGGAAAATGGGAGGTCTGCTACTGAATAGGGACTAGAGCTTGGGAAGATAAAGCGGCCAGAGGATCATCACATGGCCTGTTCTGGGGCCATGATGTATTAGTGCTTACTGGAGGCTCTGAAGGGGAGGGGGGTCACCTGAAGGGTCCTAGTTGTGTCCTGAGAGGATGTGGGGCCGACTTTTCAGGCAGCAAACCTCTGGATACCTGGCCTTGGGCAGGAGCATAGAATTGACTGGGGGTCCCGGAGGGAAGAGTCAGGACCATGGGAAGAGGGAGTGGTTTGAGCTGAAGGAAACAAAATGGGTTGTAATGAAAGGTGATGAGTGTCCCATCATAGGTAGCATCCAAGCAGGGACTTATGAGCACCTGGTCTGAAGGCTGTATAGGGACTTCTGCATCAGAGTGGGTTTGTAGGTGTTTGAGATCCCCTTTCTCCACGGCCACAGACGGTGGCTCTGATGGCCCTGCCCACTCCTTGTCCCCTCCCCCCCAAAATCCCATGCAGATTACTGAGCCTGTCTCTGGAGTCCTCATCAATTGGTGCTTTCAATGTAAGTATCTCAAGTGCTTCTTTCTGGTCTGGTTTGAGGGTAAGACTGTGCCTGCTCTCCCTTGGCACTGCAGGGATGGCCCCTGAAATGGAGCCAGAGGGAATAGAGCAGCTCACTGTGGGGCCTGGGGCAGCTGATACGCTGTGCGACCTTGGGAAAGTCACTTAGCCTCTCTGAGTCCACCTCCTTTTCTGGATAGAATCTGGACATCTCCCTGGATTGATTCTAGTAACACTGTCGTGCATAGCAGCAGCCTGGGCTGGCTTTGTTGGCCCGGCTGTCATTTTTATTAGTCTTGGGAGCCTCAGGGCCTAGGACAGAACCTAACCAGCAGGCACCAATACTAATAACAACAACAATAACACTTCCTGAGCTCTTGCTCTGTGCTCTGTGATTTACCCGAACTCGTTGAATCCCTGTGCATAGGTCCTATTACATTCCACTTTCACAGATGGCGAAATGGAGGTACAGAGAGATAGTGAATGAACGACTGATCAAAACTGCTGCGTTTTCTGTAGGAGAAAAATGGGGCCCACAGGTCACCCACTGTGTCCTGAATTCCTCCGTGCCTGCACCATGACCCAAGGCCCATATGTCGCTCAACAGGGACTAAGTGGAGGTGTAGGGCCTCTGCCTACAGTCAGACAATTTGATGTCTCTAATGTTCATTCCTGTGGTCCCGAGGCCCAGTTGAAGTGAGGGCTGCAAAAATCTGTTGACTTGAGTTGAATCGAATGATGGGATGTGGGTATTCTCTCCTTCTCTCTTACCCCCAGGAGAAGAAGTTGACTGGCTTCATTACTGATTATCTCCAGGAAGCGTATGTCCCAGTCATCAATGGTGAGGGCTCCCATGAACTTTGATTTTGCTGGTGTCCAGAAGCCCCATAAGCAGGAGAGGATGCCAGCTGGGTGGTCTCAAAGCCCCTTCACTGATCCCAGATAAGGGAGGTGAAGAGGGAGTGGACAGTCATGGCTGGGTCTTTGAAGCTAATGTAGTCTTAATGTCACCCGCCTGGGGACGAAGGCCCCTCCCACAGTTTGGGACCCTTGGCTCTTGACCCCACACCATGAGTCAGATCTCGACCCAGACTTGGGATGTGAATACGTGGCGATCAGGCTTATGTTCTCTCTGCCCGTGCTGGCTGGCCGACGTCGTGAATCGGTCCCTGTGCTGTTTCCCACCACTCTGCTCCAGGTGGCCAAGGAGTGTCTTTAAGGAGTACCGATCAGCTGCAGAGCAGTCAGCTAACATGACTCTTACCGTGTTTCTCAGATGTGCTCCAAGTCGGGTTCCCACTTCCGGACTTTCTGGGCATGGATTACAACCTGGCGGAGGTGGACATAGTAGAGGTGAGGAAAGGAGCTAAGGAAAGCCGTGTCTGTTAGTACTTTTGGCCAATGAGTGATGAGCAAAAGCCTGCCTCTCTCAGCCTGGAGGGAGGAGCCTTGAGGAGGGCAGCAGCCATCAGTACAATCCTGCCACTCCCTTGAGCAAGACCCTGCCCCTCCGAACTTGGGCCCCCCTTGTCCAGGGGCTCCCCAGAAGGAAACCCGAATCCTGCTGCTTTCCTTCTCTGGCTCCTCGGGCAAATTACTTCACCTTTTTCTGTTGCTTGAAATAGGGATGGTAATATGAGTGTATCTACCTCAGAGAGCTGTTGAGATAATTCACCTAAAGGCATACAGTAAGTGCTTAATATTAGCTTTACATTGCATGCCAAGTATTGCACTGGGAGCATTAAATGTATGTTTTTCTCATTTGATGTCTCCAATCTGGGAGGTAAGGATGCTGTCCCCACTTGACGGTTGAGAAAACGGACACTTAGAGATACGAAGGGCCACGGGCAGGTCTATCCTCTGCTCCTACACAGCACCCCGGCTTCCATTTCCTGGCCACCAGCCTGAGCCATCCTGTGTGATGGTCCCTTGTCCCCACCTGGCCCTTTGCTTCCTTCCAGAATGCCCTGGTGCTGGACTTGAAGCTGAACTGACCAGGGCAGGATCCGCTGCTGGCGGCCGGCACAGCGCCACCCAGCTGCGCTCTGAAGGACCCCCCAACTGGAGCCGGTGGGCCGGGCCCCCTACCGCCCCTGGCCACCTCCATTGACAAGGAGTGAGCGGGCAGGCCTGGGCTGGGCCTTGGCAATAAACTGGAGAACGATCCTCACGAACATCTGATGGCTCGATCTCTTATTTGTAGTAAAGCGATGTCTGCCTTTTCTTCCCCTTCAGTGGGTTTTGGAGTGTCAGACCAGCTTGGGGTCTGAGGGACACTGGTCACAGCCTTGGAGGGCAGGCATGGGCGTATATGGAGTGCCTGCTGAGTGCCATGCCCTGGGCTTTACCTGTACTGTCTCATTTCATCCACCCAATAACCCATGCAACCATGGCCATTCCCACTTTACAGATGAGGAAGTTGAGGCACAGGGCCAACTCCCCTCACCAGGTCACACAGCATAGCAAGTGGCAATCTCTTCTCAGCCCATCTCAGCTGCTTGCCCCAGATCTTGTGCTGAGGACGGCCCTATCCGCAGGGGGCCTGCTGGAGTCCAGTGTGTTTCCAGGAGCTCTCCGTGTCAGCCCCTGCAATCCTCACAACACTTGAGGGATGTGAGAACTGTACCCATTTCACAGATGAGGAGACTGAGGCTCACAGAAGTAGAACAACTGGCCCAAGGCTACCTGGCAAGTCAGGGGACAGGGCTGGGATTGCAATTTGGGCTCTTGGGCCAGTCTGCCTGGGTTCCAAACCTGGCTTTGCCTCCTTGCTGCTGTATGCCCTGGGGAAGTCACTTCATCTCTCTGTTTTCTTACCTGTAAAATGGGAATGATGGCAGTACCAACTTCTGCCCCATTGTCCTGAGGTTTAAATAAATCAAGTGCTGAAAAGTACTCAGGAGCACCGTGCCTGGCACACAGTAAGTGCTCAGGAAATGCTGGCCACAGGTGAGTTTTTGAGGCTGAGGGAGATGTGAAGAGGTGTGTCTGGTCGGAGTTAGGGAGGGGTGCTAACGGTGCAAGGCCGAGTGCCAGCCTGTGCGCTGGTGAGCGCCTGTGTGTGTATAAGCAGCCTGTGGCTCAGGGCAGTCTGCGCGTGTGTGCGGACGGGACAGTTCCATCGTAGAGGTTGTGTGTGAAGAGACCTCTGGTGTCTGTCCATGTCTGTGTGTCTGTGCGTGCCCATGTACGGAGTCCGTGCCCGGGCATTTCCGTGTCTCACCAACAACGCTCGTGTGAGGGCTGGCTCCCAGGGTTTGTCATATCGGCCCCATCACCTCTTCCGAGGTTGGCACTGCTACTGTTCTCTAAATGGACTCCCTTTAGAAGTAAATGTTGTACACCTTTAATTTATACAAGGTCATATGTCAAGCACGTTTCAATTAAAAATAAAGAAAGAAAAAATAAAAAGTGAATGTATGTTTATACACAATAGTGAACAATCCATTTAAAAAAAGTCTACTCTACATGGCCCCTAAAAATCAGTGTCATTTGCTAGAATGTAAAAAAAAAAAAAAAAATCCATAACTTTGAAAAAGAATGTGTGTAAGGGTTGATCCGTTGGTGCTCCAGTCCTGGAAATTGCTGGGTTGGTAGCCATGGGTCTGTGTGTCTGGGTGTTGGTGCATGTGTCTGTTAGGATGTCTTTGTCTCCCAGGGGGCGAGTCTTTGTATGTGGGAGGTCTGGGTGGGTCTGTGAAGGTGGGGGGCTCCATGTCTGTGGGTGGTGTGGTGTGGCCAGAGGTCTGGTCAGGAGGCCAGCACTCCCGGAGACTGTGGGGCCCTGGCAGGTTCGCCCTGGCCCAGCCTGGCCTGGACCCACACCGGCAGAGGAGGGAGGGCCCTCCCTCGCCGTGGCCCGGATGCCAGGGCTGTCTCCTTGTCCCCCGCCGCAGGCCTAATCCCATGGCCCCTCATTTCCCCGGCGCTGGGACAATGGCAGCATTGAGGCAGGCCTGGCAGATCCAGAGGCCTTGGTGATCCAGGGGTGGCTGATACCCTCCCCTGGGCGTGCCGGAGACGCCCCTCCACTCCCCCAGTCCTGCCCTCGGAGGTTCCTCCAGTACACTCACGGTCGCCTGAAGCCTCGCTGCCACCCTCCCCAGGCCAATGCTCAGATGGAGAAACCAAGGCACAAATCTCACATGTGAGAGTCGGGAGGGCTGGGCTGTCCCCGTGGTATGACCAGGGGCACACAGGGTGGCCTTGGACAAACCACAGCTCTTCTCTGGACCTCAGTCTTCCCACCTAGGACATGAGAGAGGGGTCGGATGCTCTGACCTCTAATCTGACTTCAACATTCTTTGAGTGGCCAGTTACCCTGGATTTAGATTTACCCCGGGCAGAAATGGGGACTGGGCTGGCCAGGGGAGCCCTGTGCTGTGACCCCACCTCCTTGGAAGGTGATGATGGAGGTTCTCTGCCCGCAGGCACTGCTCACCTTCCACTGTCTCCCAGCCCTACACGAGGAAGTGGAAGCTCAGGGAGGCGAAGCGACCGGCCCAAGGGCACAGGCATGCGCAGATGGGACATGAGCCCTGTCTGCCTGAGTCTGAATCCCCTCCTTCCTCTGTCACGCCACACTCAGCACCGGGATGCATCATCCTCCTCTAAGAAAACCAAGGTCCAGAGAAGGTGTGTGATTGGCTCGAGGTCACAGAGTGAGAAAGAAGCAGGTCTTTGATTCAGGTTTCTGATCCTGGGCCTGCAGCTATCGACTCAGGGGCCTGCCAGGCAGCCCAGCCCTGGGAAGATGAACACCATACAATGCTCCCCAAATCTGTGTCCACCCCAATCACCACCCACCCCGCCTTCTCCCGTCCCAGCCCACGCTCAACTCTGGGAAGACCCCCCCTGGATCTCGACATCACCTGGGTTTCTCAGGTGTTCTGGGCACCCTTCCTTAATGCCCTGAAGTCCATTTCCAGGGTGTTTGTCCTCACAGCCAGCCCGCTCTGGGCCCCTAATTTGCTGATGGGGAAATCGCAGCTCTGCAAGGGAAGTCACTCGACCATGAGTACCAGAGTTTGGTTTTGAACCCCGGAATTCTGGCTCCAGAACTTTCACTCTAGGAGCTAATGCCTGGGGGTGTTTGTCCTCCTCAAGTCCCTCCCCTGCTCTAATCCCTTCCTTGGCTCCCCATCACCCTCACTGGGGCTCTCGATATGGCTCCCATCAGCTTGCCCCCGGAGGCTTGTTAAACCTGCCACTTCCCAGGCCCCCCGGCTCTGGCCTGCTGGGTCACGGCGGCCAGGTGGGGCCTGGAGATACGTATTTCAATGCCACGGGCAGGCCCAACCTCTGACTCGGCTTGGGTGCCGGAGGCATCTTGTAAGTGTCTGGGGTGTGGGTGGCTTGGCCTCTTCTTTGGGGAGAAGACTGGAAGGAACTGGGGGAAGAAGAGGCAGGCCAGAAACTAGGTAGCACTTTCCTGCCTTGCGAGGGGCCAGGCTGGGCAGTGGTTACCGTGGTGAGCATCGTCAGCTCGCCTGCTGGCCCCTGTGTAAGCTCGGCCGGTGGCTCCCCCTGGCAGGGCTGTGGGTCCCCGAGCATAGGACAGGGCGGTAATGATTGTGCTGACCCCACCGGTCACAGGGGAAGCTTGATGGGTTCACACATCCGTGTCTGGCACACACCAAGGGCTTGGCGCTCGCCCTGCCTCCCCCTGCCTCCAACAAGGGTCTGACAAGCCCCGGAGATGGCCAGCTGCTGGCGAAGCCGTGGAGCAGCAGGGCCCTGCTGGACTGCTGGCGGGAGCACCCATAGGCTGAGCCGCACTGGGGAGCCCCGGCGGGGTCTGGGGAAGCCCCGGCGCCTCTAGCAGGAGAACGGATAGCCAACTCCGGTGTGTTCGCAGAACAGAGCCGTAGACAGCAAAGCAGAGCACATTACTGGGTCACACAGTGAGAGTGAGTTTCATAGACATGGTGCGTGAAGGAAGCCACCCACAAAAGGTACCCACGCCCGACTCCACGCACGTCCGCGGGAAAGCACATGGAGCTCACCCCTTGTGTCGGCTGTCAGGACCGTGGTACCCTCGAGGGGCAATGACTCCCACGGGACACGAGGGGCTTCTGAAGCCCTCAGTCGGTAAACATGCATGGAGCTGTAATGTAGGATCTGGAACATTCTCTGTACGTGCTTTCTAGTTGAATAAAAAGTTGATTTTTAAAAAGTGGTGTGATTGCGTCACTTGGCTCAGCATCTGAAGTCATCACGATGAACACTGTAAGGGTGGGGGTTCTGAGCTTATGGGGTGAATGAGGCAAACACGGCCCTTCCTCCCCATCTCAGCAGGCAGCAGTTCCGGGCCTCCGGCAGGAGGCGACCCAAAAACACCCAGAAACAAGGCAATAGATCTACATGTCACAGACTCTGAGGGAGGGACCCCCAGGGGGCTGTGGATCACAGCCGGCTTCCTGGAGGAGGGGGTGCCTGAGCCAGTACCTGCAGAAGGATGGCAAACAATAGCCAAAGTCTCTAAGTCCATGTAGTAACCTGTAGGCTCCCATCACCTCCTCGGCCCCCTGTTCCCTGCTGCCCTTCCCTCTGCCTGGTGGGCTCTTCCCCAGACATCCCCCTGGCCCACTCCCACTCCCACTGCAGGTCAAAGGCACGCCTGCTCCAATCTGAGGCCTCCTCTGACCACCATATTGAAAGTTGCACCCACCCCTGCTTTATTCTTGTCATCAGCCTCTGTCTTACTGTGTCGTGGGTTTATCCGGTCCCTCCTTCAGAGCTGCGCTGTCCGATAGGACAATCGAGCGCTTGTAATGTGGTGAGTCTAAATTTGGTGTGCTGTCAGATTTTGCAGATATAATATGAGAAAAAGAATATAAGTCATCTCATTAATAGTCATATATTAAGTGTTAAATGATAATATTTTGGCTATATTGGGTTAAATAAATTGTACTATTAGAATTAATTCATTTGTTTTCTTTTTACCTTTTTAAAATTGTGGCTATTAGAACACGTGCAATTGCATCATGGTTCTATCGGTCATCTCCTTCAGGGTGTGTGTTTGTTCCCTCCGTTTATCTCTGTATCCCCAGCACCCAACAAACAGTAGGCACCCCATAAATGCCTACTGAAGGGTGTACGGATGAAGGTAGGAACGGATGGATGGATGGATGATGGATGAATGAATGAATTTCTCTCCACCATCATGGGCCCCAGCCTCAGGAAGGGGAAAAAGTACCTGTTCTGGAGTCTGGGGGACACTGGGTCTTGGGAGGTGGGGGTGGAGTTGGTGCCCCTCCCCCAAGTTGGCCCAGAGTTCCTCTCTCCAGGCCCCGTGGCTATCTCCATACCAGGCCTGGGGTAGTGGGGTGCAGAGGGTCTTCCTTTCTTCTCTCCCTGGGGTAGGTGGGAGGCAGGATAGATTCTGTGCCATCAGGGTGGCCCCTGGGGACCCTGGAGGGAGACTCCATAGCTGAATGCTCCACCCTGCCCCCAGCTCTGGGAGGAGGTGGCTGCCTCTGCAGCCCCAAACTGTCACTCCCCCCTCTGGGCACTACCCCGCCCCCCCCCCCCCCCCCAATTTGCTTCTGACATAACACATTGACGGATTTCTGGCGGCTGTGCCCCTTTTGTGTCCCCAGAGCTGTTGTGGGCATATAAGGGCTGCCCCCAGGCCCAAGAGGGTGGAGGAGCTGGCAGGAGGCTGGGAACCTCCACCCACCCCTCGTGGAGCTGCAGGTGTGGGTAAGGCAGCCTGTGACGGCCCCAGCCTCATCCAGATCCCCACCATTGACCCTGCGACCATCCTGCGGTCCCATCTGAATAATGGGCACGGAAAGAATTCCCCCTAGGAGGGCACTGGGGCTACCTGGAGGGTGATGGGAGAAAAACCCCGCTTTACTGTTGGGAAAACTGGGGCTCAGGCAGGGGCAAAGGCAGGGATGGGGGGGCTGAGGACAGAACTGTCCTACAGACAGGGCTTGAGGGGTGCCCATTTTTCCTTAGGCCGTAGAAACCAACTGGTTTCCCACTGTGGACTATTTCCTTCCGTGAGGGTCCCCGAGGTTACAGGGAGCCGCTCTGGGATGAGTCTTGGAGAAAGAACACAGATGTTGCTGAGGTTGCTACTGGCACAAATGGCACCCATATGCACCTTCGTGCAAGGGTGGGGAGGTGCCCTCCTGGGCAGACACCCCCTGTGCCAGGGCAGGTGGCTGACTAGTGAAGTGCAGCTGGACCCCGGTCGGCTCCTGCCCCCTCAGCAAGCACCCATCCAGCACACAATCAGGCACGGAGGCCCTAGACATGGTCCCTGACCTCGTGGAGCTTCCAGAGATGGCAAACAAGGACACGAACACATGATGTATAATTGTGAATTGTGATAGCACCTGAAAATAAATATTCTGAGTGTTAGGGACAAACAGGCTTCTTCAGACAAAGCAAAGGAAGGAGGCCTTTCCAAGCTGGCAACGTTTATTCAGAACCTGGGATGAGAAGCCAGTCATGCAAAGAACCAGGGGTTCCTAACAGAAAGCAGAGCATGTGCAAAGGCCCTGAGGTGGAAAGGCGCTTGGCATGTTTAAGACCAAGGAGGTCGAAGAGGCAGGCAGAGACATAGTGGGTCATGGCAAGAAGCCTGGGTTTTATCCCAAAGGCAGTGGGGAGCAGGGTTTAAGCAGAGGTTACACGAAGGGTTAGATGGGTATGTGACAGCATTGGCCATCGTTCCATAACTAGTAAGTTAGCCATGCTCTCACCTTCCATCTGATTCCTTCCAACACGGAAGGATAGAGACAGGGGAGGAGAGAAATGGGACATGTTAAGTAGTGGGTCCCCAATCAGCCACACCTTCTGAAGTGGCCTCATGAGCCAATGGAAAAGCAGGGCCAGGAAACGAAGCCCCCATCCTGGCGTCCTGGAAAGGTAGTCCCTCTGTCACTCTCCCTTAGAGACCTGGTAGGTCCACGTTCACCGGGGACGCAGAGCACTAAGACTTTTAAGTCAGGCACGTTGGCTGCTGCTTTCCTGGGAGTGAGGCTAGATGGAGCCGGGCTGGGCGGGCGGGAGTGCCCCAGACTGGTGATGGGGCACAGGGATTGGGCGACGTCTTGGGCACGCAGGGTGCCTCAGCGTTCCTGCTTCTGCCCCTGATAGGTGCGCCATCGAGAATGTGGGGCCTGTGGTCCTTGCTTCTCCTCTGGGGGCTGGTGACTCCGTGCCAGGGGCTGCTTGAGAAGGTGGGCACGCTCGCTCGGATTGACAAGGATGAACTTGGCAAAGGTGAGCCAAGGTGGGCAGTCTGTGGGGGGTCCAGCTGCAGTGTAGACGTCGCACTGACATGCCCTGGGTGGCTGCTTTAAGGAAGGGCTGAAAGCAGGCTGTGATTCTCATCTACTCAGAGAGCTGGGGGCTAAAGCTTTGCTTGCGGGCTCCCATGGGTCATCAGCTCACCTTCTGAGAGGCGGACTGGGTGAGGAGGGCTTCGGCCCTGTGGGTGCTGCGTCTGCCTCAGGGGTGGGGCCGGGCGTGATGGAGGAGGCTGGCTGGGCCAGCGTCTTTGCCCCGTGTTTCCAGGCTGGGGGAACTCAACTAGGGCAATGGGTGCTCCGGGGCCCAACGGCCCAGGGTCACAGTCTCGAGAAGAATAGGGCAGTCGTGAACAGGAAATGCTTCAGGGGGGCGCCTGGGTGGCACAGCGGTTGGGCGTCTGCCTTCGGCTCAGGGCGTGATCCCAGCGTTGTGGGATCGAGCCCCACATCAGGCTCCTGTGCTATGAGCCTGCTTCTTCCTCTCCCACTCCCCCTGCTTGTGTTCCCTCTCTCGCTGGCTGTCTCTATCTCTGTCAAGTAAATAAATAAAATCTTTAAAAAAAAAAAAAAAGGAAATGCTTCAGGGAATCGACCCTCCCTGCCCCCAAGGGACCCCAAGGAGGTCCCTTCTGTCCTGCCTTTCTCATAATCTGCAGAGTCAGGCCAGGGGTACCCGGGAAGAGCAGAGGTCACCTCCTCCATCTTGGTCAAGCCCTGGTGGCTGTGGGCTTCTTCCTTTGCTTCCGCCCTTTCTTTTGGTGCTACAGAGTGGCCCAGCGTCAAGGCGCTCTAGTCATACTTTTGACCCCAAACCCGATTTGCTGTGCGACTTTGGGCAAGTCTCTGCCCTTCTCTGGGACATACTTCCCCCTTATGTAAGATGAACCTTCCTTCCTACAGCCATCCAGAACTCGCTGGTTGGGGGCCCCATTCTGCAGAACGTCCTGGGGACAGTCACATCTGTGAACCAGGGCCTCCTGGGTTCTGGGGGACTGCTCGGAGGAGGCGGCCTGCTGAGCTATGGAGGGGTTTTTGGCGTTGTGGAAGAACTTTCTGGGTGAGTCCTCACAGTGTGGCATCTCAACTGCCCACCTACTATGAGCCCAACAGGAAGCCTAGTCCTTTCTTTGCTTCAGGGAAAAGAGAAGAGATTGACTGTCTTCAATTGTTGGCAGGCAGCGGGGGTAATGTTGGAAGCCCTGGATAGGGAGTCCCGGGGCCTGAGTTGGAAAATAATGAGTCCACTGTGTATCAGGAAACAGGAATAGCAGCTTGTCCCTGTGGTTGAGGGTTCCAGTTCTGGGGTTGACTCCAGTTACTCACTGTGCGACCTAAGGCTAGTTGCTTAGCCTCTCTGGGCTCATCCAGGTATCTTCCTGGCTCCCTCCCTCGTCTCCTTTGGGTATCTATTCCAAAGAGCCCTGCTCTGACCAACCCCTCTTTGTCCCCTCCCCTGCTCTCAAGTTCTCCAGAAGACGTATCACACACACCCCCGCACCCCATATGCTTTATTGGTTTGTTTCTTGCCTCCCCTGCTAGGTTATAAACCCCAGGAGGGGTAGGGCTTCTGTTTGGTTTGTTTATTGCCATATCCCCAGTATCATTAATAGTGCTTGATACATAACGGATATCGAAAAATATTTTTGAATGAATGAATGAAATCACATAATAGCTAATATTTATAACTTAATCACCACCTAGCCAGGGTTTTCTGTGTAACTAGCACTGTACTGAACACTGTAAATTAATTATCCCATGGAATCCAGAGGTAGGACTGTTATCAACAGCATTTAACAGGTGAGATTGAGGCCCCTGGCATCCAAGGGACCTGTCCAAACTCACCCAGCCAGAGAGGTGTGGGGGTGTGGGGGTGTTAATCACAGCCCTTATTGCCTGCCCCAGGTGAGTGGGAACCCTTCCATGCTTCGTGGTGAATCAGGGCAGGCTCAATCTGGATAGCTGGGAGGAGTCAGCGAGCTAAAGGTGAATGCAGAATGGAAGGAAAGTCAAGGGAAAGGTGTTCCAGACAGAGGAAACAGCCTGGGCAAAGGCCCAGAGGACAGAGAAAGCAATGAGCTGTGGGGTGCTGTGTTTGAGAACCCAGCTGAGCTGCATGTGCCTGAGCCTGGGGGATGGGAGTGGGAGACAATGATGCAGGTCAGAGACTGAACCAGGAGGGAGGCCGTGGGGATGGGGTGGGGAGAACACTTTAATTCACTGAGCCTCTCATGAGGACAACGTTACATTTACTGAACACATGCTGTACCAGCTTCAGCACCCACATTTTTTTTTTAAAGATTTTATTTATTTATTTGACAGAGATAGAGACAGCCAGTGAGAGAGGGAATACAGCAGGGCGAGTGGGAGAGGAAGAAGCAGGCTCATAGCAGAGGAGCCTGATGTGGGGCTCGATCTCAGAACGCCGAGATCACGCCCTGAGCCAAAGGCAGACGCTTAACCGCTGTGCCACCCAGGCGCCCCTCAGCACCCACATTTATCTCACTTGTCTTTGCCATGTTTGAGGCGGGTACTAGTATTGGCCCACTTTACAGATGAAGAGACTGAGGCCCACGAGGTGCCGTAATTGGGTGCACAGTTGGCTGTATGGGTTACAGACGGGATGTGAGACACAGCCCAGGGATACTCTAGGCACCACCTTGTCTGAGACGGTCCAGGCACTAAGGGACTGACACTGAGGGTGGGGGGGTCTGGAAGTGAGGGGCCCTCCCCTTGATGCCCATCCCAGGCTGAAGATCGAGGAACTTACACTGCCAAAGGTGTCCCTGAAGCTGCTGCCTGGGTTTGGGGTGCAGCTGAGTCTGCACACCAAGGTGGGCCTGCACGGCTCTGGGTGAGTGTGTCCCTCTACCCTGCTGCTCCCCACCCCAGCCCCCTGCTCCACTGGGGACCCCTACTCTGTTGCCCCTCCATCCCCATCTCACTGACCCCCCCATTTCCTCCCACCGTACTTCCTCTCCCTACTGGTTCCTTCCTGGATCCCACCCCACTACCCTCCCCAGGGACCTCCATCCCACAGTTCCCCAGGGACTTCTCTCTCTCCTTCTCTCTCTCTCTCTCTGGACGGCCCTGCCCCATTGCCCAGAGCTCACTGGACGGGTTGGGGGAAGAGGGTAAAGGAATACGCAAAATGGGGCAGGGACGCAGTGAGTGACAGGAAAGAATGCGGACTCTAGCCCACTGGCAGGGCGACCCACCAACTCCTCGGGGCTCCTGCAGCCCCGGGGGGCGTGGCCAGGGCGGGACCCCTGTTGGGTGGGGCCTGGCAGCCTGGCCACGCCCCCAGCATCCGGTCTCGCAGCCCCCTGGGGGGCCTCCTGCAGCTGGCTGCCGAGGTGAACGTGTCGTCGCGGGTGGCGCTGGGCGTGAGCTCTCGGGGCACGCCCATCCTCGTCCTCAAGCGCTGCAGCACGCTGCTGGGCCACATCAGCCTGCTCTCGGGGTGAGTCCGCGGCCTCGAACCCGCTTGGGCGGCTTCCCGCGCCTGCACCTGCGAGTGGGCTCATCTCGGGCGCGCGCACTGGAGCGTCTCCCGGGTCTCCCGGGAGCGGCCGGCTGGGGGGGCCTGACCTCACCCAGCTTCCGGTCGGATCCGCCTGTTCAACCCGCTGCACAGACCTGCAGACTGAGACCCATCAGAGGCAGGGACTCCGGCCCAGCCCCCAGCTACCATCACCCACTACTGGGCGTTCCCCTTCTCCACTCCAGCCACCCCCGCCCCGAGATCCTCACCCAGAAAGAACAGACCCTCGCCATCTCAGTTCCCCATCTCAGCACAGCAGAGACCCAGCTCTGCCCCTGACTCACTGTGTAACCCCAGAGGAACCCCCTCCTCTGTCTGGGCTCCAGTGTCCCCATCTGTATAATAAGGACCTAAATTTGATGATCCAGAAGGCTCTGGCACTTTTACATCCGTGACTTTCCCCAGCTGTTCAGGACATAGTGGCCTTCCCTACACTTGTGCTGAGCCATCACTCCTGTGGGACAAATGAGGCCCAAAGGGGGCAAGAGACTTGCCGAAGGTCACACACAGATCGCGACAAGGATGGAGAGGGGCTGGTCTCTGGACTGAGACGCGGGGCTTTTCCCCAGGGCTGGGCTCCTGCCCTTCTGCCTCACACTTTGCATCTCCCCCCTGGTTTCTACACTCCAGGCCGAATCCCACGCCCCCGGCCCATCCTTACTCTGTGGCTCTGAGCAGTGAGGGTGAGGGGTAATCAGACAGCTCAGTGGTCCCTCCCAGGAATAGGGTGACCCAGGATTGCTCCTGGCTCCAGAAAGGCTCTCCCGGGTTTCCAGGTGGGGTCTTTGGACTCCTTAAATCCCAGTACTCTGCCCTGCTCCTGTGGGCTAGAGCGGGCTTTGGTGGGACTAGAGCCCAGATGGTGTTGGTGTCCTGCGACTGTGGCTTTGTGATTGTCACCCCTCCTCCCCAGTCTCCCCTAGTCTCCAAGCATACCGGAACCCACCGATATGCACTTCTCATCCTCAGGCCTCCCTCTTATTCATTCAACAAATATGCATTCATTCGCTCAGCAGATGCTAAGTGAACCCCCACTCTAAGCCAGGCACTGTTCTGGACCCAAATGTCACTTGTCTATAAATGTTGGAGGAGATGAAGGGAACAGACATTTAGCGAGCATGGATACCAGACGTGAATACAGTCCCATGTAATCTCAGCAGCAACAATTCTTTTTTTAAAATTTTTATTTAAATTCAATTAATTAACTTATAGTATATTATTAATTTCAGAGGTAGAGTTCAGAGATTCATCAGTCGCATATAACACCCAGTGCTCATTACATCAAATGCCCTCCTTAATGTCCATCATCCAGGTACCCCTTGCCCCTGCCCCCCTCCCCTCCTGCAACCCTCAGTTTGTTTCCTAGAGTTAAGAGTCTCTTATGGTTTGTCTCCCTCTCTGATTTCATCTTATTTTATTTTCCCTTCCCTTCCCCTATAATCCTGTTTTGTTTCTTAAATTCCACATGTGAGTGAAATCACACGATAATTGTCTTTCTCTGACCTAGTTCGCTTAGCATAATACCCTCTAGTTCTATCCACGTCGAGCAACAATTCTTTACGGTGGGCATTTTACAGATGAGGAAACGGAAGCCATCCCCCAGGTTCCATGGCAAGGCAGAGCAAGATTTAAACCCAGGTCTCCAGAGCCTGAGTCAACCCCACCCCCTTCACAGGGCGAGGACACGGAGAGAGCCAGCGCCCCCAGCACCCACTCCACCCTGTCGCCCCGGCTGGAGCTGTCCCTGTGTGGTGGCCACACCCTCACCCTTCTCTCCCTGCACAGGCTGCTACCCACACCGCTCTTCGGGGTCGTGGAGCAGACACTCTTCAAGGTGCTGCCGGGACTGGTGAGTGTGTGGGCCCCAGGCCAGGCACGCCCCTCCCCTTGACTCGCCTCTCCTTCCCCAGCTTTGGGTAAATCTGGGTGCCAGGCAGGATTAAGCTGTCCTTCCCTTGCACGCCCATGGGGTAATCCCATCCTGGCCTGCCCCCGAGCCTCCTGGGTGCCGCCAGACCGTCTGTAGGCGGCCTGGCACCATCCATCCCCAGACATCCGGATCCTGAGTTGACAGCTGCAGATAACCTGAGTCCCTCACTCCCAAATCCAGGCTCCTGTCTTAGCCCCTGCTCTGTCTTTGCCTCCTGTATGATCACTGACTTTATATTTTTCTTTAAACTAGCTCTGAGTTAAAATTATGTCACTCAGTTTTAAACTGAATTAAAACCGAGCCCTGGGCTTGGCAAACGTCCAGAAAACCACATACGTATAAACTAATACATCATAAGTCAAACTGGAAAAACTGAGAAAAGCTGATCTGTCCAAAGCCCCTTTCATTGAGACCAGTGAGGGAACGGTCTTGATGAGGTCACACGGCCAGCAAAGGGTGGCCAGGCCTCCTGACCCCCAGTCCTGGCAAGACCTCTCTTGTGAGTCCTTGTGAAGAATGTATCTGTGGGAGTCCATGGCTGGCAAAACTGACCTGGGCTTGAAAAAGCCAATTGGAACTGAAGCTCAGGGGCAGAAGGGAAGCTCCCAGCAGCAAGGACCCCAACCCAGGCCCGTCTCAGGCGGATTTCAACAACGCAGAGTGGGTGCATTTAAATCACAGGCCCTAACTTGGGTCTCGGGACAACTGAGTGCAGGGCAGGATTTGTGTAACTCAAAGACGTTTTAAAAATGAGGGTCGGTTACTAGCATTTAGAGATTGGAGGTTTCTCCTAACAATCCAATTTCCGGGTCCTCTGGTGCAGTCAGCCACCCCAGCTGCAGTCCGTCCTGCAGGTTACACGCGCGGGAGCCGAGGAGGGCGTTCCTCCCACCCAGCAGGTCCCCTCTGGTCTCCTCTCATTTCTGTCACATGCCTGACCCCAAAAGCCCTGGAGTTGGGGGTCCCTGAGTGTAAATGAAAAGGCAGCCCTCTCTTGTCTGAGAACAGCTGTGACCTTGGGCAGGTCGCCCTTCTTCCATCGCTGCTGTAGAATGGAGGGGTGCGAAGTATGACGGGGCTGGACTGGGTCACCTCTGGGCTTCCTGCTCCAGTGGACCCAGATTCTGTGACTCCCAGGCCCCAGGTTCTGGAAGCCAAACCACCTGCTGTCTGTCCTCCTCGCCCAGGGGTTTTCGGGCACACGCAGGGATATGGGCACAGCGGACGGGGCCCAGGCCTGACTCTCCGGGTGGAGGAGGGGGGTTGCCCCTCTTCGGAGTCTGAATTCTAGGTTGCCTGGTGCTCACCTGGATAGCGGGGGGGGCCCGAGACCTTGGAGGGGGCAGCTGCCTTTGTCTCCTCAGGGGAGGGCTGGGCCCCCACACCCCAGCTGGCCTCTGAGATGTGCCTCCCCCATTCCCCCGGCATCCTTCGAGGTTTTCTGAGGGGGCCGATGTAACTGGCCCTCTGCGCTATGAACTCTGCCCTCTGATGCCAAGGTCCAGCCCCCCTTGCCTCCCACCTGTGTGTCCCCCAGCCCGTCTGTACATTCTGACTTGTCTTGGACCCCAGGACCACAGAGCAAATGATTTAGAGAAAAGGCAGCTGTCCCCTGCTCTGGGCTGGGGCCACTTCTATTTTCCCGTAACACCTGTTTCCTCCGGACACAGCTGTGCCCCATGGTGGACAGTGTGCTGGGTGTGGTGAATGAGCTCCTGGGGACTGCGCTGAGTAAGCTGGGGCCCAACCCCCTCCTCCTTGCCCCTTCTCCCTCCCCTCCTTCCTGTTGTCCCAATGGTGGTGGGGCGGCGGGTGCCAAGGGAAGAGGAAGGGACAGAATTTTGGGGCCTTCACTTCCTCCTCAGACTGATGAGGCCGCCACATGGAGGAGGTCTAATGGTGGGGTTCTCGGCTGGAGCTGGTTCCGCAGGGCCTGGAGGCTCGGAGCCAGCCGGTCTCCCCCTGCCAGGGGCTGAAGGCCCCTTGTTCAGGCCTGGTGGTGTGTCTGGTGTTGTCAGAAGCATGAGGCAGATATTATTATTATCTAGAAAGACAAGATGGCTGAGGCCCAGAGCTTAAGTCGGGAACCCAGAGGCCCACAGCCACAGTGGCCTCCAGTCTCTCTGAGCCTTATGGAGACATGGGTGCCTTTGAAAAATATAAAAAGATATAACCAGGATACTTAGGGGTGCGTATGTCTCTATATGTGGTGTTGTGTGAGAGAGGCCGGGCTATGTCGTGGTTGGCGAAACTAGCTCTGGAAAACAGAAACCCTGCCTTTGCCATTCTGTGGCTTGTGTCACCTTGGGCTGGTGACTTCCTCTGTCTCAGCCTCAGTTTCCTTATCTATAAAACGCGGATGACGTAGTGCCTGAGTGAATACTTAGTGGAATGCTAGGCACTCAATATATAGACGGCGGGCTTGTTATTTGTGAGGGCTGGACTCATGGGGTCTTTCTACCTCCTCCCCTCCCCATGCAGGCCTGGTGCCCCTTGGGGCTCTTGGGTCCGTGGAATTTACTCTGGCCACACTGCCTCTTATCTCTAACCAGTACATAGAGTTGGACATCAACGTGAGTGCCCACCAAAGCCCTGCCCACAGTGAGGGTGGGGTGGGGTAGGGTGGGGTGCTGGCAGAGGCTGGGGAGGGGCTGCTGGGTCCAAGCAAGGTGGATGAGCCATGCTGTCTCCTCCCCTACAGCCTATCGTGAAAAGCGTAGCTGGTGACGTCATTGACTTCCCTAAGCCCCCCAAACCCATCAAGGTGCCCCCCAAGGAGGATCACACATCCCAGGTGGTTGTGCCTCTGTACCTCTTCAATACCGTATTTGGGCTCCTGCAGACCAACGGTGCCCTTGACATAGACATCACCCCGGAGCTGGTAAGTGTGACACCCTGCCCCACTGTGGCTGGACAGTGCTAGTGATGAGTTGGTCATATCACCACCGGTCAGCCTTGACTAGCCCTCTTCTCCATAACTAGAGACGGTTGGACAAGTTTACAGCATGCATATGCCCACTCTTGTCCTTGTGACAGATACTGCTAATTGATAATGGCCCTCCACTTGGCTAAATCTGAGTGGGACCTCAGAATCCTTCTCTATATGGCACTCCAGGAAGTTCCTTTCAATTGGTCAAAACTGGCATATGGAATGTAGCTGGTTTTCCGTCCCCATACCATATGAGTCTTTCTGGAGTCAAAGCCCAATTTTATACTAAAGTGTGAATGGTTAACATTTCCATTGCTTTCTCAAGAGCAGATCTGAGTTGGCGAGAAAAAAAACTAGGGTTGGACTATACCTAAAGTCAGTTGGACGTTTGTTCTAAAGCTTCTGAGACCTCTCTGCTTCCATTCTGACCCTTCTCGTACGCTCACAGATGTCTGGAAGCCCCCATGAGCCTCACCCAGAGACATTTCTTAGTCTCACCCTGTCCAAAGGCAGTGCATCTGAGCCACCTGGGGTCTCTCCCTGCAGCTTAGGCCCAAGGTGGCAAGGGTTGGTCACTCACTTCCTGATGATGGGGTCCAGAGAGCACGTGAAGGCCTATGGGAGGTGGGAATAGGGCCCTGAGCTGGGAGGCAAGTGTGTTCTAGCTGGAGGGAGGAGACAGGGAAGGCTAGGCAGAGACTATGAGTGTGAGAATGTGTGTGTCCGAGCTGCTTGTGGGTGCGTGTGTGTGTGTGTGTGTGGCAGGAGAAAGAGACCTCAGTGGCCATGGGGTGATAGCTATGTGTTGGGTGAGTGTCTGGAAATCCTCTGACCAGGAGAGAATATGTTTGTAGGTTTATCTTGTGTGAACATGTATGTTCTGAAAAGTGGACATGTGTAGTTCAGGGACCTCAAACATCAGGGCCAGGGCAGCTGGGCCATTATCGATGAAACCAGGCCTGATGGGACTGTAGTGAGCTAGGGGGACTGTGACCCATGTCCCCAGCAGCTGCCACTCAGCTTCCCCAAGGGGATGGGGTGCACGCCCAGTGTGATCGGGTTTTCCAAATTTTTAGCCAGAGCCTGGCAAATTTATACAAAATTTCTTGATTTGTAAATATTGGAAACAAATTCATAGGTTTTGAAAATACTGTTTGGATAAAGGGCAGAAATGTCTGGAATCCGATCCCTGGGCCTTCAGATCGTAAACTCTGGAAGAGCAGTTTAAGAGTTCTGGAGTCAGCCTTCCCAGGTCAGCTCCTGCAGCACAACTCAGCAGCTCATGACCTTGGGCGTGAGCATCAGGTTTCCCGTCTGTAAAAAGGGCGTCATCATAGCACCCACCTTTCTGAGTTAATGTAATGTAATGCTGAAACGAGCAAAGGCACACAAAGCCCTTGGCATGTGCCTGACAAGTGGTAAACACTCATCCCTGGCCAAGAGAAGGAACCCGAGTGTCTGTAGGGATGTGTGTAACTGGCAGGGGTGGGTGGGAGGTGGGCAGAACTACCGTGTGTATGCTGAGGAATTCCTGTCCTGTCTCTGTTCACCCCACACCGTATTTGGTCTTGGGTGCAGGTCCCCAGCAATGTGCCATTGACAACTACAGACCTGGCAGCTTTGGTCCCTGAGGTGAGTGACCCTCTCATGGGCTTTGATCATTGTCGCTCTTTTCCGATGAGCCTGAGTGAACTCCAGAATCTTTCTCAATACCACTCTCCAGACAGCTGCAATCGAACGTCAAATCCAAATTCACACTAGAGTTTAAATGACTACCACTTAAACTTTCCTGACAGCAGATTGTGCTTGAAGGGGAAAGGATCAGTGTTTAACTGCCCAGAAGTCAGCTGGGCACTTGTCCTGTGGCTGTCGTTCCTCCATAAGGCAGAGGACAGGGGAGTCTTCCCCTCCTTCCACCTCCTTCTCCCCCAGGGAGAAGATTCCGGGTGCTGGCCCTGAGGAGGGAAGGGAAAGGAGAGGATTCAGGGGGGTGTGACTAGTGGGCATCCGTCAGTATGTGACTTCAGGGCCTGGCCCCAGCTACTTCCCAGCTGTGGGAATCTGAATTCATACTAAAGTTGAAATGACTACTACAAAGTCCGTACGTAATAGCAGATTCTGATAGAGGTTGGAATGAGGCCCAGAAGGTCTGGGTTTCTACTGGGGAAGATGGAGGGGGCAGCGGAGTTTCGGGGCACAGAGGACAAACTGAATCCTTGGAAGGTGGTGGTTCACATCAGCCTTGGCGGGCGTGGTTGGGGCCTCTGCTTCTTGGAGTCCTCGGCCCAAGGCCATAGGGGTCTTAGGCAAAGGAGGAGATGGGGCTAGACACGCAGAGGAACTTCCCGAGAGCGGAAGCTGTGAGATGGAGAGGGCCGTGGGAGAGGCAGAGGTGGCAGGACCGGGGACCCGTGCCGGCGGTGAGCCAGGCCTTGTCCCACCAGCCTGGGGAGGCTGGGCCTGCCTCTGGAGGCAGAAGCCTTTGTTCTTTTGGTGTCAGAGCCCCGTGGCCCCGGCTCTGAGTCTGGTTGTGTGGCTTCACACTCTGTGGACACGTAAGGATAGAATCTAGTGACTCCCTGTCTTTGTGACCCTGCGATTCTGGGAGTCGGGGCTGGGTGGGTCCCTAGGTGCCCACGTTCAAGGGGTCCGAAGCCTCGGTGACTCCGTGGTTCCAGCACTTCCGTAGTTCCATGACGGCGTGACTGTGAAAGCGGGAGCTTCCCAATTGTGAGATCAGCCAGTTGGTTAGCCCTGCTCACTGAGTAGCCACGTCCTGGGCCCTGTGCTAGGTGCCGGCCACGCGGGAGGAGCAGAGATGAAAAGCAGACCGAAGCGGCTGCTCCAGGAGCTGCCATCCTGGTGGGGAGGCAGCCGTGGAGCGCGTGGATAGGTAGACTACAGGCAGCGTCAGAAGGTGGAGGGGGATGGGGTGGCGAAGGCAGGTTAGGAAGGTGGGGGTAGTGCTTTCAAGCAGGGAGCTCTGCAGCGGCCTCTCTGAGGAGGTGACGTTGGAATAGTAGGCTGAGGAGCGGAGGGAGGGCAGCACGCAAGTTTCTGGGGAAGACACGTCCAGCAGAAGAAACAGCAGGTGCCAAGGCCCTGAGGTAGGAGTGTGTCCCTGGCAGGAACAGCCAAGTGGCCAGTGAGTCTGGAGACAATGAGGGGCCGGTGATTGGAGGGAAGATGGAGAGGAGGGCCGAGGAGGGGTCACATGGGGCTTGTGGTCTTGTGGGGGATTTTGAATTTGAGGCGGAAGCCTGATTCAATTCCATGGGTTGATGTCTCCCCACTTGAATGTCACATCGGTGCGGGGGGAATGAGCAGGACTGTCTGGTTCAGGCTGTAACCTCAGCACCCAGCATGGTGCCCGCTGCCCGTTACGTGTTCAGGGAGTGTTTGGTGACTGACTGATTCTGTTATTGGGGCATTGAAGGTGCCCTCATGCCCCCGGCCTTGCTCCTGCCTCTCTCCAGGCCCTGGGAAAGTTGCCCCCAGGCCAGCAGCTCCTGCTCTCAATGCGGGTGAAAGAAGCACCATCATTCACGCTCCAGAACGGGAAGGCCACCATCTCCATCCCAGCTAACGTCCACGTGCTGTCCTACCACCTTAAAGGGACCCCTGAAGCCCTCTTCGAGCTGAATGCGGTGAGTGGCTGAGGGACGGGATCCTGGCACTGGGGCTGTGAGCAGGCCTGCCCTCTCCAGGGCCTGATTTCGGGGTTGGGGGGACCTGGCGTGGCACGACACAGGAAGTCCCCCTCCCCTGCTGCTGTCATCTGAGCCAAGGCCAGGTGTCTGCTCCGTCATCACGCATCCGTCCTGGCCCAGGTCCTGTCCACTCTGCTCTCCTCAGCGCTCAGGAATGTCTCCCCATCTCCCCAGCCTCGCGATGCTCAGATACCTCTCCCATGGCCCTCCAGCATCCTCCTGGCCCTGCACCTCTGCTGGTCTTTCCAAGCGCATAGCTGGGAGAGGCAGGTCCCTCACCTGCTCACCCTCTCCCTGGCCCCCCCGGACCAAGCACCTTCGCCCCCGGCAGTTGGCGCCCTCCCGCCTCATCCTCAGCCTTCCCCTTCCTCCTCCCTGGCCACAGTGACTCAGGGCTGGCAGGTCCCACCTCTCNTCCCCTCCCCAGGCTGGATTGAGGGTCTCTCCAAGCTCCCGGAGCCCCAGAGCTTGCTCTCCTGCAACGTCAGGTGCCCTCAATACTCTGCTTCCTGAACTCCAGAGCCTTCGAGTTACCTCCTCATAGCCCAGCATGGAACCTAGCACATAGTAGGGCCACAGTGGGGATTAGTGGAAGGAACGGATGGTGGAAATTCACCTGTTGGCCAGAGTGGACCTGTCCTCAAGCTCCTGCCACATTCATGGCTAACCTCTGCCTGCTTTTTCCTTGCAGGTTTTGACTTTAAATGCCCAGCTGGCTCCCTCGGCTACGAAGCTGCACCTGTCGCTGTCCCTGGAACGGTACGTGGGGTCCTGGGCCTTGCCTTTAGGAACAAGAATTAGGGGCCGACTAGAACCACCACCGAGTCGCTGAGCGTCAGTTAAGTTGCCCGTGTTCTACCAGCCTCTTCCTTGCCTCCAGGACCTGCCAGGGAGGGGTCAGTATTAGCCCATTTTACAGATGAGCCAAGGGGCTCAGGGAAGCAGGATCCAGAGCAGGCTTCTTCCACTGCACCTGCTCCCAACCTGGCCCTGGGAGGTCAACATGCTGCCGGGACCCGGAGTCCAAACGTCTGAGTTACCAGCCCTAGAGACTAGCCACGGAGATAACTGTAAAAAGCTTTGTTTTTCATGTGGACTAGTTCCTTCTCTAATCTCTCCACCTCCCCTGGCCCCATGGTAACTGTAAAAACCAGGATGGTGATGTTGGTGACAGTCCCTCCTGACACATGCATGGCACTTCACAGCTGGCAAAGCCCAGGCTCACACAGTGGGCTATCCCCAGAACCCGGGCTGTGGTCTAGGCCTCCACTCTCCAGGCCCAGTGCTTTCACCATGGCCTGAGGCCTGGGGACCTGCCTGTCCCTCCCCCTAGATGGTGGGGGGGGCTTTCCTAGGGGTCTCTGTGATCCTGAGCCGTAGGCACCCAGTGCTCACCTGACCCCATATTTGTGTCCCTCACAAGCCCCCCTGCAAGGCTCTGTTGTCACCCCATTTCTAGCCTTGCCCCCTGCCTGGGTTTGCTTCCCCTCCCTGGTGGCAGTTCCTACCTCAACCCTCCAGGAAATAGAGGTGTGTGTCCAGGCTCTGGCCCTGGACCTGTCTTTGGGCAGCTGGGATCCATCAGTGGGTTGCTGTCTTCAGTGTGCACCGGCTGGATGCAGGGAACGTGGTGTACAGTGCTGAGTCTGTGGGAGGGCCACTCCTTAGGGAGGTTCAGCCACTTGCCCAGGGCCAAGCAACTGGAAGGGAGACCAAGACTCCAGGGCCATAGAGTCAGAGGTGGCAGTCATGATATCTCAGAAGAAGGTTAGAGACCTTCAGGTCCATTTTACAGGTGGAAAGACTGAGTCCCTGAGTCGAGGCTGAACAGAGGCAGAGTTGGGGCTGTAACCCTGTTTCTGATCCTGGAGAGCTAGGGGTGGGGTAGGCTGGGAGGGGGTGGGCAGAGCAGTGCTCAGCAGGTGGTGTGGTGGGTGCTGTGGCCGCTCAGTATCACTCTTCTCTCCACCAGGCTCAGTGTCAAGCTGGCCTCCTCCTTTGCCCATGCCTTTGATGTAAGTTCCGGGGAGGGTGAGCAGCTTGCCAGTGGTGACGGTCTTCAAGCAGGGGGAAGAAGGGGCCAGGATGAGTCATGGGTCATATACCTGAGCTGACCCCAGTCTGGGCTCTGCCCCAACAAGCCTGAGTGGGCAAACGTCAGAGCAAGTGTGCATGTGTGTGCATGTGTAAAATTGTCATCATCTTAGGAAAGTGAATCTCATGATCTTCCAAAGTCTCGGAACCTCACAAAGTTGTAAACATCCAGAATCTCACAAGGGCTCAAAATTCTGGAACTTCACACGAGTAATAATGTTCCTGAACTTGGAAAGTTCTAACATTTCAGAGCCCCACAGAGCCCTTGGTGTCCTGCTTCAGAGTTCTGAGGTTCTGGAGTCCCACAGTGGTCTCAGGTTCTAGAACATTCTAAGGGTCCCTAGGTGGATAGGAATCTAAGAGCAGACCACTCAAAATTCTAATGGAACTGGGCGTGTTTTTTGCTCTTTCTCAGGCATTGCCCTTTCCAGGCCCTACAGGCCCTTCTTCTAGGAAGGCAGTTCTTCCAAGGTCATGGGACCTGCATGAAGCTGTTCTAAGTCACAGAGTCCCCTTTGGGATCATTGATGGACAGCCACTCCAGTGGGCCCTGTGCCCACCAGCAATGTGTCCTCAGGCTCGGGGGAGGCTCAGCAGCCGGACCTCTGGATTTCCTCCTGGGGAAGGGATGTGCTGCTCCTGGCGAAGCCGCCCCTCCCAGCCTTCCCTGTGCTCTGTTGCAGGCAGCCCGTTTAGAAGAATGGCTCAGTCACGTGGTCCGGGCGGCCTATGTGCCGAAGCTCAATGGTATGGGCGGACTTCGTTCTCTTCTTGGAAACATGGAATGTCTGAAATCAGACTGTCTGTCCATTTTTCTGATAGAGACACTGAAGATGGAGGGGTTGATCCCATTTCTAAGATGTAGAAACTGAGGCACTGATGTTTCCATTCAAACCACATTAATTAGCACCTCCATTATGCCACACCCTGGCTATCTGACCAGTGTCCTGTCCTCAAGCTCACAATCCAGAGGGAAATAGTCATATAAACAAATGTTTAAAGTATAGATGACACAGAGTGTGCAAGGGACGGACAGAACCTCGCACTGACAGAAGCTGAGGGGAGCCACTAATGGCAATACAGAAAAGGAGCATTTTTGTTTGGGTTTAGTGGGATGAGTAGGAGTTTGCCAATCAGGAAAACTGAGTCCCCAAGAACAGAAATGGCTAGCTCAAGGACACTGGTCCCAGCCTCCCACATACCTTTGCTCTCAACCATTTCCTTCTCACAGTGGACCTGGATGTTGGAATTCCCCTGCCTAAGGTTCTCAATGTCAACTTTGCCAACGCAGCCCTGGAGATCATCGAGGTAAGCTTCCCATGCACGTGTGGCTTTGACGAGCCTTAAGCTTGTCCTGAGGGGAATGTCCTGCCTCACCATCTGGTCTGTCCCTGCACCGTTTTCTAAGTTGCTCAGGGCATTACAGGTTACTTCACCTGGGAATGGCACACATACGACGTGTGTTACAACTCCTTACTCACTTGCCCATGGCAGACATGGGCAGTCGATCACAGAGTCCTCTCCTGTTGAATGCAAATATACGTCTGACCTCTAGGATGGAATCTCAGATTCACTCACAGAGTCACAGCCCCCCTGGCCCAGGGCTAGCAAATCCATGTCCCGTCTCTCCTTTGTCCTGTGCCCGTGGCAGGCATGGCTAATAGATCATGACACTTTCTCTTGCTGAATATCAGCATGGCTTCATGATCCCCCCCCCCCTTTTTTTTTTTTAAGATTTTATGTATTTATTTGAGAGAGAAAGAGAGAATGTGTGTGAGAGTACACGAGCAGGGGGAGGGGCAGAGGGACAAGCAGACTCTCTGCTGAGCAAGGAGCCCAAAACGGGGCTCAGTCCCAAGACTCCGGGATCATGACCTGAGCCAAAGGCAGATGCTTCACTGACTGAGCCACGCAGGTGCCCCGACCGCATGATCCTTTTCAATCCAGCACCAATTTGAGTCTTGGAATGGCTCTGGGAGGTGGGCAGAGCAGGGAGTTACGGATCCATTTCTCAGATGAGGATCGAGGATGAAGGAGGCCACATTTCTGGCCCAGGGCCAGACAGTAAATTAACAGGGGAAATGGCACTTGAACTTGGGTCTCTTAAGTTTGGAAGTCAGTGACCTCTCCCACAGTGGATGTCATTCATTCATCGTTCACTCCGTTGTTCATTCATTCAGTTAACGAGTGCCTGCTGGGTTTCAGGTTCAGTGCTAACCCCAGGGCATGGAGCCGGGCGGTGGGGGAAGGATTGGGGGACAACATGGAGACAGCAGCAGGGGTGGAGGGCTGGCAGATGGGCTCATCGAGAACCGTTGCTCCTTGCAGAATGCTGTTGTGCTGACCGTGGCATCCTGAAGCTGAGAATGGCCACCTGCCCTCCCCATTGACTTCCAGAGTCTCTGCACCTCCCCACTCGGCCTCAGTTTCCCTCCCAGTCTCTAGCCTGTGTCAGTGACAGTGTTAGTGTCCCTTATCCACCCAGGACCGCCCAGGTGCTCTGGCCCTGCAGCTCTGCCCCCAGTCTGGGGTGGGGACTGCTGGCCACAGGACTTTGCTTCAAAAAGCGCTCTGGCCTCAGTGGAGGCTCTGAGCTTTCAATAAACCACTCCTCTCTTTCTCGGCACCTCCCGGCTGGTTTGTTCCCCAGGTACAGGGGGGGCTGCCTTGGCCTCTGTTTCTGGGACCCTACCAACTCCAGACCAGGGCTCCTGGAGGGTGAGGGACTTGGGGCCTAGTCCTTGTAGCTTTGCCTCCCAAACTTACCTGGTTGGCCTGGGAGGCCTCTGTGTCTTGTCCTGCCTTCCTTTACTTCTGCCTTGGGCTCCTCGTGCCCCCCTCCCCTGGCCCCTATTCCCCTCCAATCTCTATTTTTCTAAGTACCAGTATCTTTGGCTCTGTCTCTCTGAGTCCGTCTGATTCTGTGTCTGTCTGTCTCTGTCTCTTTGACTTTGGGACACTTCTCAGAAGTGATTTGTGAGCAGAAGGGTGAATAGGAATTTTTCAGGGAGAAAGGAGCCAGCATTCCTGGAAGCAAGGACGACCTGGTCCTGCCCTGGAGGGACCCCTACTGGCTCCACACAGTGGTGGGCTTACCCCAGGATAGGCCTCAGAACAAACTACGCCAGCTGCTTGCAGTGCGCATGGGGAAACTGACGCCAGAGAGCGGCCTGGCTGGCCCAAGACTGCACCTTGGCAGAGTTGGGCTGGGAAACGGGGGTCCCACCTCAGTCCTGGGCTCCTCCCCACTGCTCAGGATGGGCCTCCTGGGTTTTGGGGAATAACCCCACGTTGGCACTTACGCACGGGCTTGAGGGAAGAGGGGCCAATGAAGTTCTGGGGAGTGGCTCAGGATTTGGGGAGACAGAAGAGAGTTGGAGCCCATCTGAAGGTTTATGCATTAATAGGAATGACCCTGTGACCACCCNAAGAGGGGCCAATGAAGTTCTGGGGAGTGGCTCAGGATTTGGGGAGACAGAAGAGAGTTGGAGCCCATCTGAAGCTCCTTCCTCCCTCCCGCCCTCCCTCCCCAGCCCATCCACTCACCCTGAAGTTATCACGGCCCCTATTGCCTTGTATGCCAAGCCCGGTACTAAGTGACAGGTTGGGATTTTTCTTTGACTCTTTCTCACTTCTCCTGTCTCCCAGCTCCCACCCAGAACAGGTGGCCCAAGTTAGCTGCCTGTGTTCAAATCCCCTCCCAGCTGCCGGTTAGCCGGTGCCTTTGGGCAAGTCACTCACTCTGACTCTCCATCTCTTCATGGGAAACTTGCAGGTGATAGGAATAAGGTTTTGCGGGTTATCCAGCACCTACGATGGTGAGCTCATGTTAGTGCTGCGTTCATCTGCTCCTTCCCTCTGCTCTCTCATCCCATCCTCCTCCAGCCTTTCCTTGACCTCATCTGACCATCTCACCACTGCTGACAGCCCTCCATTGTCTGGATTCTCACGGCCAGCAGGAAATCATCCAAAATCCCCGCTTGGCATTCAAGGCTGCCCATGACCTGGCAATTCCTCTGGAAGCATGGAGAAGGAGCAGAGTGGTCTCTGTGCCTCAGGCTCCTCATCTGTGAAATGGGAACGCTCTAGGACTCACTCATAGGTCGTTTGAGGATTAAATGAGCAAGTCTTTCTTGAGTACGGAGAAGAGCGCCTGGCATGCTGTGGGTGTGTGTGCTGCGTAGCCAGGCCCTCACGTGGCTCCTCCCTCTTCTGGAACATCACCCCTCGCCCAGGTGTGCCTGGCACACGCTTGCCAGCCCTCCATCTGCTGGGCACCTGCAGCCTTCAGCCTCACTGCGCTATAGGCAAGGTCCATTATCACGGCCGCCACACGGATTGTCACTCCTCGGTCCCATTTTCCCACCCGCCAAGAGCGCTGCCAAGTCAGGGACGGTATCTGCTTCATCACCGTGAGTCTCGTGGCTTCACGGAGTAGCTGGGAGAGCACCTTATCTCCACCGAGCGCCTACTGTATACCAGTCTCGGCATTACATGCTTAACACCCCTCCCCTTACCTTAGTGAATTTTCACAGCAACAGTAATCAGTGGATGGGATTGCTCTATTACACAGGAGGAAACTGAGGCTCAGAGAAATGGAACTGGCCAGCCCCTAAGTGGCAGAGCCAGGATTTGAACCAGATCCTTCTGACCCTAGTTCCAAAGCCTGGGCCTTTCCCTGCGATGCTATAAAATTCTTGCTGCATTTATCATGTTTGCTGTTCAAATGCGTTGGGTATGTTATGTTTTTGACTACTTGAATCAACCCCGCTGTCTAGGATATGTTTTTACCCTCAATCCATAGTTGAGGACCCTGAGAGGTTAAGTGACTAGCCCCTGGCCACACAGCTAGGAAGCGACAAGGCCAGGATTTGAACCCGGGCTCCCTGACACCTGAGCCCAGGCTCTGAACCTGTGCACTTAGAGCAGGGGATGAAATAAGATGGGCAGAGAGCCCACCACGGGCCTCCGCCTTGCAGCCCTGGCAGCTGACAGCTCATGAGACAGACCGGGCTGAAGCAGGGGCAGTAAGGGGGCTGGTTCTGTTTCCTGGTCCCTCAGCCCCCTGCATGAGCCCCCCACATGGGCCCCTGCATGACTCAGTCACCTTTGGGTGAGTCAGTCACCTCCCAGGGCTTGGTTGCTTCAGCCCCAGACAAAGGTGCCTTTTGGACACTAATCCCAGGTGATCTCCTTGGCGCCAAAGTTGTACTAATCCTCTCGGGGCTCCAGGGGACAGGCCAGCCTCATGGCCACCAGGGTCTGGCTGGTCTCAGGACCGAGAAGGGCACGGAGCCTCAGGTAACGGACGATAGCCAACCATCTTCCCGTGCGCCCTGCCCTCTGTAGTTTCCAGTGCGCTCTGGTCCCTACGGGGGACCTTTCAATTACCTTTCAATTTTAAAAGGTAATATATTTGTTCAACAAGCATTTATATCACAGTAAACACCAGACAATGGGGAGCCAAAAAGGGGGTTACTGTTTACTGAGCCCCCACGAGGCTCTAGGCACATTCCAGACATCTCCTGTGTAATCCTCCAAACCCAGCCAGGACGATAGAGTTAGGCCTGCTTCTCTGATGGCCAGACTGAGCGCCCGGAGAGGGGCTTGTCTGGGGTGGAGAGAGAGGAGATAGGACATGGGGGGAATGCAGGTACGCGTGGTTCTCGGGGTCCCTGCCCTAGAGCCATTCCAGCCCCCACAAATGATCAGGTAGCCCAGGGCTGGGGCTAAAGCCCCTCCTCACCCATTCAGGGCTTGCTCAGATTTGCTGCCATGTGGAGCCGGCAGGGACCCGGATGATGGGGATAAAAAAGCCACCTGCTAAGCACCACCTGGGTGTTGGGCCCTGTTCTCGGGGCTGTCAGTGATTAAGTTCCTCAATCCTCACAGCACCCTTTTGAGGTGGACCCATTCCGGTCACCATCTCAAAACTGAAGGAACAGAGGCTTGGAGAGAAGTGGCAGCAGAATTCAAATCCAGCGTCCAGCTCCAAAACCTGTTCATTGCTGTGCCCACTGCAGACGAGGAAACCGAGTCCCAGAGAGGGGCAGGCTCAGCGGCCAGAGACGACAGTGAGCTTGGTAGGACTTGATGCCCCCACTACCTCCAGGGAGGGAGGAGGAAGCGATCTCCTTGCAGAATTCAGGGAAACACATTTACTCTCAGCCTGATTTGAGAGCAGGCCTTGATGGGGAGATAGAAATGCCCCCTCACTCCCCGAGGAGTTCTCAGGAGGACCTCGTGTGGGCAGGGAGGAAGTGGCATCAATGAAACATGGCATCAGGACCCCGATGGGGGCTGGGGGGTGGGAAGCACGGGCTTGGAGACCTCCTTGCCCAGTGGAGAGTGAGAGCACACATTCATTCATTCCCTATACTGGCTTCTGCACCCATGCTGGCTGGGAGTGGGGCACAGCCCTGGTTTGCCCAGAGCAACACCATCTCTCATGGGCCACAGAGAGCCCTGGGTGGTCCAGAAGAATGGTCAGGGTTGGGGTTGTCGCAGAAAGCTTTCCAGAGCAGCTGACATTTCTGTACAGTTACAACCAGTGGAGTCTGGAGAAGGGTATGCTGTGGCAAATACTGCACGTGCAAAGGCCCAGAGACAGGGAATGGGGGGGTGGAATGAGCAGCATGGGGTACGGGGAGGAGCAGGAATGAGCATGGGAAGCAGATCCACGTTGGATGCCAAGGAACGGGCCTGGGCTGTGTCCCGGCAGCTCTTGGAGGCTGCCTCTGGGGCATTGCCTGGGAAGGGGCAGGAGGCAACATTCTGGGGTGATGGAAATGTTCTATACTGAGATAGGGGTGTGGGCTACATGGTTGTACAAAATTGCCAAAATTCAACAAATGAACCCTTGAGATGGGTGCATTTCACTCTAAGTACACTTTACATCCACAGGAAAGAGTCACAATGGCATGCATAAGGTTTCCTGCAGTTTACTTTGAAATACATTTTTTAAAAAGATGAGTTATTCGATGCATGGGTAGACACGTGATGAAGCAAGAGGAACAGCGTGCTAATGGTGGGGATGGTGGTGGGAGGAAGGCGACAAGTGTATGGGTCTTCAGAGTTCAACCCTTTCAGCTTTGCTGTATGTGTGAACATTTCATAATGAAAGATTGGGAGGAAACCTTCTACGGGTCAAAAGAAGCCCATCCAGTTGTTCTCTTCACACCAGCACCAGGTGAGAAGAGTCAGACCTCCATGCATCTCCTTAAATCTCCCAATCAGTTCCGGGAGGCAGGCATTATACCCATGTAACCGATGGAAATGAGACAAGGGAAATGCCCACGGTCATGCAGTGAGTTGGGGGTTGAGCCTGAGTTTGAACCCGAGTCAGCCTGATGCTGAGTCCAGTCCCGGGGCGCTTCCTGGCGGCCAGGCCATCTGGAACGGGCAGTGCCTGACCTAGAGCTGGAAACCGGGTGTATCTGTAGGTGTTTCTGGTTCTCTCATCTGGGGGCCTGCCTCGCTGGAGTCTCCCGTAATGCGCCCGGACCAGAGGCTGATAAACCCTGGCTCATGTGACACCATCCGGGGCTGAATATAGCTTTCAGAATTAGCCACGAACCACAAGTCTTTGTGGTTTTGGGGCTCAATGCCCGATTTGCAGAGCACATCTGGATTCCAATCTCTCGTAATTACATGGTGTTTCCCTCTCTAGGTCTGGGCTCCGACCCAGCTTCTATATAAGGCTGGCCTGTAACCAGACTCAGCCAAAAGCAGAGGGCCCAGTGAACAGCACCTCTCAAGCCTGAGCTTCAGGGACGTTGCAGGGGTAAGGAGGGGCCCCTTCCCCATTCACTGTCTGGGTAGGGGGAGGCGGAGGCCTTGGGAGGCAAGGAGGAGAGTCTCAGACTGGACACCTGCCAAGGTGACCCCTGTCTGAGCCGCCGTTGTCTCACCTATAACATAGACACAGTCAGGAGAGCCTCTCAGGGATCAACAAAAGGGCCTGATCCACACCAGTTACATGAGTTAACAGAGCTGCGCTTGTATTTCCCAGGGCTGGCACCTTCGTTACTTCTCTGAGACTCCTCATCTGCTTGCCAGAAATCCCTCCATTGGTGCCCATCTTTTTAACTGAAGTTGGTGATCTCTCTTTGCACACAGAACTTTCTAGGTAGTAGGTTAGGATGAGGTAAAGAAGCCAGAAAAAAAATTTTTTTTGCACGTATTAGTCCTTCATATTCTAGTATAAATTAGTGCTTCCAATATTCCAGAAGTAGATGGGAGTGGGGGAAAAATTTGGGGGCTTTGTGAACTTCAAGAGAAGTGGAGGCCGGGAGAAGAGAAGAGGGTACGTAAGTGGAGGGGGCTGAAGCTAGTGATTTCACAATTTGGCCCAGAGGGGATTCAATGATCCTCTGAAGCTGACGATTGGCTAGATTGCATTAATGGAATGAGGCAAGTGGGTGAGGGCATGCAGGCGGCAACATAAAGTTTCTTAGAGGCTGAGCAGCTCACCCCAAAATGCACGCTTTCCTCCTCCCCAATCTCATAGCACTCTACACCCATTCCTTAGGGCTGTGAAATAATAGTACCAAGACAATAACAACAGCTGCTGTTCATTGAGTGTCTACCGCGTACCAGAAACAATGTGTCAGTGATTAGGAGGCCGAGGTTCAAAAAAGTTAAGTCTCTTGCCTAAGGATTAGAACCCAGATAGCTCTGATCCAGATCCCTTAATCTTAACTACATGGTGTAGGACTGCCTCCTCCACAGAGGTAGGAGTGTTTTCTGGCTGCCTGGGTGCATTGAAAGGGTGGCTAGATGAGTGTGTTGCTAGGTGGTTGAACTAATAGAAGGACGCATGGATGCATGGGTGGATGGATGGATGCATGGATGGATGGATGGATGGATGCATGGATGGATGGATGGATGGATGCATGGATGGAAGAATGGAGGGTGGGTGGATGGAGGGATGGGGGGAGGGGGATGGACTGATGGGTGGATAAATAGATGGACAGATGGAAAGATGGGTGGAGGGAAGGATGAATGGGTGGATGGGAGGATGGACAGATTGGTGTGAACCGAGGGGTAGATGCTGGAGAGATGCTAGAGCCTGGCTGCTACTGGTTTGCTGCTTCGGTTGGAATCCTCACGACCCCTCTCCCTGATGCTCCATTTGGAAATTTCATCTTGGGGGGTAATCAGTCATCCATGGCTCCAGGACAGTCTGGTTAATGAATCTGCTTTACGTCTCCACATTCATTTCATTTTGAAAAACTTAGAAGATGGTATGGGGAATTCTGGACTTGCCTCATGTGTGACCTCTGTACATCCCCTCTCCCTCTGTCGCTGGGCCTCAGGGTGCTAGTATGACTCTTGGCAGGGGGTGCCTGGCTCCATCTGCTGGCCAGGGTGGTGCCTCCGGGCCACAGACATCGATGCCCCGTCTCCTCCGCAGAGAAGGCGCGCCAGCATGTGGACGGCCTGGTGCGTGGCCGCTCTGTGTGTGGCAGCTGTCTGCGGCACCCGCCAAGAGACAAACACTGTCCTCAGGGTTACCAAAGACGTGCTGAGCAACGGTGAGTCCAGGCCTGCGGGGGGTTGGGGTGACATGGGGTGGGCAGGGCTGTCCCGCCAGCTCTGAAGTTGCCCAGGACCCTCTTCGCCACCAGCAGATTCTGCGTTGGGTGGATGGGTGAATCATTCCCCCTTTTGCTTTCGGCTACCATTTCCTGAGCACTTGCGTGCAGGACAGCGTGTTGAGGACCTTAGAGCTGAGGCAGTAGATGGCAGTGACTATGAGCTTGGGGCCCTGGACTCAGCCTTCCTGGGGCTCAAATACTGTGTGGCCTCAAGTCCACGACTTGAGTTCTCTGACCTCAGTTTCCCGATCTGCAAAATCGATGTGATTTTGGCCCCATCACGGGGACAGATGTGAGGATGAATGAGAAAGCCTTTTGCAAACTTATCACAGTTTCTGGTACCTGGGAGGCCCTCAAATGCAGGAGCTGTAATTATTCCTACCTTTAATTCTTGGGACCTCATTTTTGTCCTCTGGCAAATGAAGACTCTCCCTGCCCTGATTCCCGTCTCAGCAGGTTTAAAAGCTCTAAAGTATGGAGCCCTCGAAAGGGAGGATGAAGGAGAAAACCTTTCCAGGTTTGGTGAATGGTGTGAGATCTAGTTACAGTGAGAGCAGGGCAAGGTCAGCAGCTGGTGAGCTTGCTGGGATGTCAGGGCTGGATTGGTCTGGAGGTGTCTTCCCATTTGACCCTGACATTTTACCACTAGGAAAAGTGGGGCGCAGAGAGCCCGGGTAGTGCTCCAGAGGTGGCCCCCGGGGGCTGTGGGAGAGAGCCCTGACCAGCAATTCTGCTTCTCCGCAGCCATTTCGGGCGCCCTACAGCAGAGTGATGCTCTCCGCTCAGCCCTGAGAGAGGTGCCCATGGGTAAAGCTGGTGGTGATGGTGGCGGACCACTCCTGGGGGGTCTGCTTGGTGGAAATGGAGGTGGAGGTGGTGGGGGCGGTCTTCTGGGGGGCCTGCTTGGTGGCAGGGGTGGGGGGAGTGGTGGTGATCTGTTGGGTGGAGT
>NC_048230.1:69939791-69954414 GCF_002007445.2 Ailuropoda melanoleuca | reverse complement strand
TAACAGGCTATTTTACTTTTAAGGTTGATAGTTATAAAAGACTTTCTTAAGCATAGTATAATTAGGTAAGGGTAGGGAGGGCTCTGGATTTTAGCGGAAAGAAGAGCAGCCCTTTGCAAAAAGAGGCTAAGGACAGGGAAGGATGGAAACCTGCAAACTAGTACACAATTGGCTCAAGACCAGACTATCTGACTGGGCATATGTTCAAAATGGCCTGTGCCTGCTTATCTTTTCTTGCCTTTATGGGTATTCTCAGAATCAGAGCAATAATGAAAGGGGGTTCTTATAGAAAGATAGGCTACGGAGGTTCTTTCCATTAATGAGGTTCAATTACTACCCCCAGGCCCAGCCAAATCCTATCACAGGCATCTAGGAGAGACAAACAACTCTTCCTAAAGTGATGGTTCTTACCTTCCCTTTCCTCCTGCAACTCAGCTTGGCAACAAGTTACACTATAGCTAAAAGCCATTGGTTTTCTTCTCCCAAAGTAGTTTATTCACTTCTCAATCCAAGCCTTTACCTTTCACTGAATCTGCTAGCAAGTCAAGCGTGCTTACCCAGCTAACGTTGTGGCCCAATGGGAGTGTTGCCAGACACAGTTGTGGATAGATAAGATACACTGGTTTGAACAGCTGGTCTGACCCATAGCCATGGAAGTTCCATCACTGCATCTAGCCACTAAGAAAAAACTTGTAGAGACTACCAGCAGTGGCTTAAATTATTATCTACCATTAGAAATTAAAATCATTCCGAGGCACCTGGGTGGCTCATTCGTTAAGCGTCGGCCTTCCGCTCAGGCAGTGATCCCAGGACCTGGGATAGAGCCCTGCACTGGGCTCCCTGCTCCACTGGGAGCCTTCTTCTCTTTCCCACTCCCCCTGCTTGTGTTCCCTCTCTTACTGGCTGTCTCACTCTCTGTCAAATAAATAAATAAAATCTTTGGAAAAAAAAAAAAAAAAAGAAAGAAATTAAAATCATTCCATGACAGTCGTTCTAACACTTTTATGTCCAGACAACATAGAANCAGAGCAGGGACTGGCACTTAGGCTTGTTTGACACCAGTGCCTCGGCACTGAACCACTGCCCGGCAGCTGCCAAATACAGAAGTCAAGTGGGATCATTAGCAGAAAAATCCCACCAAATCGCACACTGCACCCAGCCTTCATATCTGCCGCTCGGCTCTGGCCTCCGCTCCTAGCACGGATGTGTTAGGCAATAAATAGTTAGGACCACATAACTATGTAGACTCCCTGCACCTTCAGGTACATATGATCAAGGGAAAAAGGAAACTCACAAGAAAACATGTACTTATACCAGTTGTCCACAGCAAACTTATGGTTGCAAATAGAGACCAGCCTAACTGTCCAACAATAAGGGAATGGCTCTATACCACTGAAAATCAACTGAGGCCACATACATAATACATATGAATTACATACACACGTACATATAATACATAGATGCAATTTATTCAGCTTACTGTACAGTGGCATGTGAGCTGGCAGATTTATAGACATTGCCATTTAAACCTCACACATCCTGCACAGCCTGTATATTATCCCCACTTTATAGATGGGGAATTGAGACACAGCACTGGTAAGAACAGACCTCTATTCTAATCTGGCTCTGTCTGGTTTCCAAGCCCATTCACTCCCACTCCTCCTTTCTGCAGCCCACATAGCAGCAAAAGATGAGTATGAAATTCATTCATTCCACTATACCTGTTGCATATTCCCTACATGCCAGACACAGTGCTAGGTTTACAAGCACTAGGTTACAACAAGATAGTTGTGAACAAGTAGTTGTAAACAAGATGGTTGGGGTCTCACTCACAGGACATACAGCCCACTGAGAGGCAGGATCCCATGGTAGTTAAGAGGATGGGCTTTGTATCCTGATTTTCTACATTCAAATTCTCACTATGCCCTTTCTTTCCCCTCATCTTTATTGAGATGTAACTGACATATAACTCTATGCCATTTTCTAAATTTTTATTTATTTATTTATTTGACAGAGAAGCAGCAAGAGAGGGAACACAAGCAGGGGGAGTGGGAGAGGGAGAAACAGGCTTCCCATTGAGCAGGGAGCCCAATGCAGGGCTCGATCCCAGAATGCTAGGATCATGCCCTGAGCCAAAAGCAGATGCCCAATGACTGAGCCACCCAGGCGCCCCACTATGCCATTTTCTATCTCTGTAGTCCTAGGTGACTTATTTAACACCCTTAGCTTTCCATTTATAATCTATAAAATGAGAATATTGAAATTACTATCCCTGGGGTTATTATAAGGAATAAATAAAGTAATTCTGGTAAACTGCTTAGCACAATTCCTATACATAGTAAGCACTGAAAAAAATGTGAGTTATAATTGTCTTGGAAAATAGGAATCAGTTAAATAGCTTTAATTTGGAGTGATAAGTATCAAAACAGAAAAGACACACCTAAAACACACACACCACGGGGTCTGACACATATATATGATATTCAGTAAATATGACAGAAAGACAGAGACAGAAAGTGAGAGAGGAAGGAAGGAGGGGAGGAAGAAAGAGAAAAATATAGCATTATGCATTGATTTTTTTTAAGATTTGTTTTGTTTTGTTAGCAACCTATACACCCAATGTGGGGCTTGAACTCACAACCCCGAGATCAAGAGTCATATGCTCTTCTGGGGCGCCTGGGTGGCAGCGTCGTTAAGCGTCTGCCTTCGGCTCAGGGCGTGATCCCGGTGTTATGGGATCGAGCCCCACATCAGGCTCCTCCGCTATGTGCCTGCTTCTTCCTTTCCCACTCCCCCTGCTTGTGTTCCCTCTCTCATTGTCTCTATCTCTGTCAAATAAATAAAATAAAATAAAAAATCTTTAAAAAAAAAAAAGTCACATGCTCTTCTGACGGAGCCAGCCAGGCATCCCTATGCATTGATATTTTAAAAGTATGAGTTTTATGCTCTAAAGATAGTAGAGAGGGTGCATGGGTGGCTTAGTTGGTTAAGTGTCTGCCTTCTGCTCAGGTCATGATCCCCGAGTCCTGGGATTGAGTCCCCTGCTCAGCGGGGAGCCTGTTCTCCTTCTGCCTCTCTCTCTCTCTCTCTCTCATGAATAAATAAATAAAATCTTCAAAGAAAAATATAAATAAATAAATAAAGGTGGTAGAGCAACCTGAGAAAATTAAGGGTAAGCACTTGTGATAAATGAGAACTACATTCTACTTGGCTTTTGAAAGTAGAGAGGGAGCGGAGGAGGGATCAAGGAGGAGGCAAGAGACCAGGGGAGGGCAAAAGACCAGACTCCTTTCCCAGAACCAAAGCCTGGAGCCAGATCCTTAAAAGTCCCCCCACGTATTGCCCTGCTTAAAAAAGACTTAATGAGCCCCAGACAAACTTGGTGAGAAAGAGCCCTGATACAGAATTCCTCCCCTGGGGGACTATTTTCTATGGTTATAATGGGAAGGGAGGAAGAAGAGAGGTGATGTGTACAGAATACTAGGAGGCTAGCAGAGAAGGGCAAAGGATATTGAGCCAGAAAAAAGGAGTGATGTATGCATGTGTATATGTACATGCATACATGCGTGTGTATATGAGTATGTGTGTGTATTTCATGCGTGTGTGTGTCAGTGATCACACAGTACGGGCAATGCCAATCAGCTGTGCCCCAGTCAGCCCACCCCAAGGAGCCCTGTAGCTGGAGGAACACTCTCCCCTCCCCTGTGGTCAGCTGATGCCTCTCTGCTATAGCTCAGGAATTGGCCTTCCAGACACACACACGCAGGCCTGGCTCCCCACCAACCCCAGGGCACAGCTCCCAGAGGAAACCAGTTCAGTCCCAAGGAATGAGAGGGGGAAGGGCAAAGGAAAGAGGAAGGGGAGCTACCCAGCTAACTAGTTCCAAATTCCCACTGCAGGCCCTGCAGGCTCAACCCCTTAGACCTAGAGTCTGGAGCCCTAGTCAAAGGGGGAGGCCTCTCTGCACGGGCTCCAAGGCAGGAAGCAGAGATTCCTACATCCCTGGCCTCCCAGGCCCAAAGATGGCAGCAATAATGTGAGTTTACAGGATGCACTGCTTAACATAACTGCTTTCCATAGGTAATCTCATTTAATCTTCAAGACAACCCAGGAAGTAGGTCCTGTTATTATTATCCCCATCAGGCAGATGAGGAAACTGAGGCTCAGAGACGTGAAATGATGAACCCAGTCAGTCTGGCACCAGGGCTCACTGTGACACCATACTGCACCCCAGGAAAGGTTTGGATCTTACTGGAGGTTTTTTTAATTTAAAAAAAAATTTTTTTAAGATTTATTTATTTATTTGACACAGAGAGATAGAGCATGCACACACAAGCAGGGGGAACAGCAGGCAGAGGGAGAAGCAGGCTCCCTGCTGAGTAAGGAGCCCAATCCCAGAACCCTGAGATCATGACCTGAGCTGAAGGCAAACACTTAACCGACTGAGCCACCCAAGAGCCCCTGGATCTTACTGGAGGTTGAGAGGCTTCCAAAGTCTAAGAGTCCATGGTGCCCCGTGGGATAGAAACCAAACCAAGTGCTTCCCTTTTACAGCACCTTTCAATCTGCATTGCAGCCTGCTAAGGCAGGCTTTACCATCTCCATTTGCAGAGGAAGAAACCAAGGCTTAAAAAGGGAAAGGGATTTGTCCAAAGTCATACAGCTAATAAACGACAGAACCTGATTATGAACCAAGTCACTTCTGATTGCAAAGCTTTAGTCCTTTCTACTGGGCTACCCTAGGATCCTAGTCAATGTCAAGATTCATAGCATGTAGATAGGCGTGTGGAACTTAAGAGTAAAGGAATGTTAGCATCCTAAAGTCTTGGTGTTTAGATGGGGGACCCATCAAATGTCACCAACTCCAATTCCCCACCTAACCCCAAAAAAGAAGCCCCTTTATAGCATCCCTGAGAGCTCCCCCTCTAGCCTGAGCTTGGATGCCTCCAGTAATGGGAACCTCACCTCTCCACAGGGCAGCTCATTCCAGTTAAGAGGCTACTCCCTACCATCTAAGCCAAGGCAGGGAGAGAGAATTCACACTCACACTTTTTAATCTTGCGGTCCCAGTGCAGGGGATTCAGGCTGCCTCCTTTTTTTTTTTTTTTTTAAGATTTTTATTTATTTATTTGTGAGAGAGAGTGAGAGAAAGAGAGAGAGCATGCATGAGCAGGGAGAAGGAGAAGAGGGAGAAGCGGGCTTCCCGCCAAGAAGGGAGCCCCACATGGGGCTTGATCCCAGGACCCCAGGATCATGATCCGACCCAAAAGCAGATGCTTAGCCAACTGAGCCACCCAGGAGCCCCTCAGGCTGCTTCCTTAAAATGCTTGCTCAAATTGGGGCACCTGGGGGGTGCCTGGGTGGCTCAGAAGTTAAGCATCTGCCTTCGGCTCAGGCCCTGATCCTAGGGTCCTGGGATTGAGCCCTGCCTCAGGCTCCCTGTCCCGTGGGGAATCTGCTTCTCCCTCTCCCTCTCCCTTTGTGTGCTCTCTCTCTCTGTAGCTCTCACTCTCTCTCAAATAAATAAATAAAATCATTAAAAAAAAAACAAACAAATTGGGACACCTGGGTGCCTCAGTCAGGTGAGCGTCTGACTCTCGATTTCAGCTCAGGTCATGACCTCAGGGCCATGAGATTGATCCCCACATTGGTCTCTGAGCTCAGCGGGAAGTCTGCTTGAGATTCTCTCTCTCTCCCTCTCCCTTGCCCCTCCCTCCCTCACTCTCTCTTTCTAAAATAAATAAATCTTTAAAAAAAAAAAAAGCTTGTTCAAATTAAAGCTGAGAAAAAATATAATTTTCCCATGACCATCCTACCCACGTCCTTCACAGCAGCCATCACGAGTACTTCATGCTTTACCTGTTTGATTACCTGACTCACCTGTCTCCCCACTAGACGGGACACCCCCTGAGGGCAGGAGCTCTGTCTACCTAGCATAGTGCCTGGTATTATATCTCTTAAGCGAGTGAATGAATGAATGAATGAACGCTTGCTGAGGGAGGGCAATAGGAGCTTAGGTCCCTGAAAGATAACTAGAGAGATGGTCTTCCAGGCTGAGGCTGGGAGAGGGGCTGAGGTCTCACCTCATACCTTCATCCAGGATCCAGTGACCTCCCACTGTTAGGGCAGGCACTATTACCCACTATTAAAGCCCACAACAAGACCTGATAAGCAGTAAAAGTACAGTGATGTTTGATGAATGAATGATGAATAGCAGAAAAGGGTTCTGGTTTCCACTTAAAAGGATGCCATCCACAGCTGCAATTCTTTCCTTCTTACTTTAATTTATTCAACAAGTTTTGTTTAGTGGAGCTGGGGTAGGTATGGAAAATCACACCCTTTCTGATCAAACAGACCTTTCCTGGGCCTCCTCTCTCAATCTATCTGACATCAATTCATTTATTTATTCATTCAAAATATATTTATGAAGTCCCAACTCTGAGGCAGGCACTGTAGCACGTCAGGGATAGACCACGGGCAAGATGAATACAGTCCTGGGGCGCCTGGCTGGCTCAGTCGGCAGAGCACATGACTCTCAACTTCAGGGTCATGAGTTCAAGCCCCACACTGTATGTGAAGCCTACTTAAAAACGAATGAATGAATGAATGAATGAATGAGATATATATATACAGTCCTGCCCTAGTGGCATCTATAGTCTAATGGGGGAGTCTTTCCTAAACAACAACAAAAAACAATTAAAATAATTACCAAACCTAATGTGTGCCCGAAAAAAAAAACAATGAAGAGGGGACAATGATAGAGGATAACAAGGGGCAGGGACCTTCTGGAGGACAGTCATGGAAGGAGGTATATTCAAGCTAAGATCTGAAAGTTAACAAGGAGCCAGATGTGCCTGGAGTAAACGTCTGTGCAAAGCTCTTGAGGTGAGAAAGACCTTGGCTTCCTTGGATGGCTCTAGTTTAATGACCAAGGGAGAACCACAGCAGCCAGACAATGCAGATCCTCTGAAACAAGGAAATACACCCAGATTTTATTCCAAGCCAGAGGATACTGGAGGGTTTCAGTGAAGAACTAGCATGGTTTGTTTGATAGGGTTACGTTGAATTTCTATTAACTATTAAAAATATTTAAGGGGGGCCTGGGTCACTCAGTCAGTTAAATGTCTGACTCTTGATTTCAGTTCAGGTCTCAATCTCAGGGTGGGGAGTCCAAGCCCCACATTGGGCTCCACGCTGGGCTTGGAGCCTACATTTAAATAAATAAATAAATAAATAAATAAATAAATAAATAAATGTTCTAAAATCTATATATACTTAAAATAACTACAACATCTAGAAGTGCCTGGGTGGCTCAGGTGGTTAAGCCACGGGTCCTGGGTTCGAGACCCGCATCAGGCTCCCTGCTGAGCAGGGAGCCTGCTTCTCCCTCTCCTCCCCACTTGTGCTCTCTCTCACTACCTCTGTTTGTCTCTCAAATAAATAAAGAAAATCTTAAAAAATAAAGTCTTACCAATGGACACTTCCCTTCTACTATTTGGAAGTTACGTTCTCTAATTGTAATAACTCTACTGCCTTCAATTACTCCCTCCCAAATTATTTGCTGTATTTATCTAGTACTTTGGTGCTCATTATTTTTCTTTCTTTCTTTTTTTGAAGATTTTATTTATTTATTTGACAGAGATAGAGACAGCCAGCGAGAGAGGGAACACAAGCAGGGGGAGCGGGAGAGGAAGAAGCAGGCTCATAGTGGAGGAGCCTGATGTGGGGCTCGATCCCATAATGCCGGGATCACGCCCTGAGCCGAAGGCAGACGTTTAACCACTGTGCCACCCAGGCGCCCCTCATTATTTTTCTTAACCCCACAAATTTGATATCGTTGTGTACACTGAGAACGTTCCCTCAGAGTTATCCACATGTTTTCTTTGCTCTTAGGTGTTTCTTGCATCTCACAACTTTCTTCTGGGATTGTTTTCCTTCTCTGAATTATATCCTCTAGAATTTCCCATAGTAAGTGAGGATACACTCATAGTAAACTCGCTGTTTTTCTTTCTTTCTGTTTTGACTTAAAGAATTTTATTTTCTTTCTCCAGATAGGAAGGAGGATACAAGTTAGAAATTTTACCAAAGATCGGAGCGCCTGGGTGGCTCAGTCATTAAGCATCTGCCTTCTGTTCACGTCACAATCCCAGGGTCCTGGGATCAAGCCCCTCATTGGGATCCCTGCTCAGCGGGAAGCCTGCTTCTTCCTCTCCCACTCCCCCTGCTTGTGTTCCCTCTCTCGTTGTGTCTGTCTGTCAAATGAATAAAATCTTAAAAAAAAAAAAAAGAAAGAAAGAAAGAAAGAAAGAAAGAAATCTTACCAAAGATTAACAATAATCTTTGATTCTTCAAAATGGGCACAAAAGCTTTGTGAGACTGAGTCATCCAGAAGCATTGAGTACCCTTTCTCAGGAAAGCACAGGGTCGGTGGTTTGCAAGAAGCCTTGTATTCCAGGGGCACCTGGGTGGTTCAGTCAGTTGAGCGACTGACTCTTGATTTTGGCTCAGGTCATGATCTGGGGAGGGTGGGGGGGTGTCCTGGGGTCCTGGGATGGAGCCCTGGGTCTGGCTCCACACTCATTGCAGAGTCTGCTTGGGGATTCTTTCCCTTCCCTGTCACTCTGCCCCTCTCCCCACTCTCGCTCTCCCTCTCTCTAGAATAGACAGATAAACCTTTAAAGAGAAGCAGCAGCAGCAGTATTCCAAGTCCATAGCTGAGAAACTCCTGTTACAGGACAGACTGAGCCAAGGAGCACAGGCTGCAGCCAATCTACTGGCCTGTGGCTCCCGACCAACCCCTTCCCACTCCTGGTCCACTCGAAGTCTGCTTTCTGCCACCAATAAATCCTAGACATCAAGACACCCAAGGCTGTGGATGTCTACATGGCTTTTCTTGGAGGCCCAGCAGGGCCGCCCTCCCCAAGATCCACCCTGTCGCCTGTGATCCTGCGAACCACACCCAGGACCAGACCCGGGTTCCCAGACCAGCCGACACGGAACGAGGCACAGCCCCGGGGGAAGAAGAAAGGAAAGTGCCAAGGACAGAAAATCTCTGCTTCTCTTCATCTGAAAATGATTTAATTTTATGCTGTTCTTGAAAGATAGTCTCGCTGAGTGGGAATTCTAGGTTGGCAGGTTTTCCCTCAGCATGTTCCCTCAGTCCTGCCTTCCAGCTTCCGCTGAAGCTATTGACAAGTCTGCTGTCTCGCAAATACTCTTTCCTTTTGGTCTTTCTTTCAAAAACCTATAACCCAGGTCTAATCATGAGAAAAAACATCAGACAAATCCCGAGAGAGACATTCTACAAAATACCCAACCAGTTCTCAAAACTGGGAAGGTCATCAAAAATAAGGAAAGTCAGAGAAACTGTCACAGCCAAGAGGAGCCTAAGGAGACGTGACAACTAAATGAAATGTGGGGGTGCCTGGCTGGCTCAGTCAGAACAGCATCCGACTCAGTCGTGAGTTCGAGCCCCACATTGGGCGTGGAGCCTACTTAAAATAAATGAAATGTGGTGTCCTGCACAATGACAGAACAGAAAAAGGGCATCAGGCAAAAACTACGAAAATCGGAATGAAGTGTGAACTTTAGGTAATAATAATGTATCAACGTTGGTTAATTGTGATGAAGGTACTATAAAAATGTAAGAGATTCATAATAAGGAAAACTTGATGTGGAATGTATGAAAACTTTCTGTACTATCCTCACAATTTTTTGGTAAATCTAAAACTGTGGGGGGGGGCGGGTGGCTCAGTCAGTTAAGCATCCAACTCTTGGTTTCAGCTCAGGTTGTGATCTCAGGGTTATGAGATAGAACCCCACATTGGGCTCTGTGCTCAGTGCAGAATCTGTTTGTCCCTCTCCGTCTGCTCCTCCCCCTGCACTCTCTCTAATAGGTAAAATCCTTAAAAAAATGTTTTTAATAAATTATTCCAGCTTTACAGTTAGGCAATTCCTTAAAGGTTAAACATAGGGTTATTATATGACCCAGCAGTGTATATACCTGAGAGAAATGAAAACAGTGACCACACAAAAATTTGTACACAAATATTCACATTATTACTATTATTGCCGAAAGGTGGAAACAACCCAAATGTCCATCAGCTGATGAATAGATAACCAAAATGTGGTCTATCCATACAATAGATTATTATTATTAAGTAATAAGAAAGAACGAAGTACTGATACATGCTACAACATGAATGAACCTCAAAAACACGGTGCTAAGTGAAAGAAGCCCTCCATGAAAGACCACGTATTGTAGGATTCCACTTATATGAAAGGAATAGGCAAATTTATAGACGAGGCAAATCGGAAGATAGATCAGCGGTTGCCTACAGCTAGAGCAGGAGGAGGACAGGACTGCCAAGGGGTAAAGGGCTTCTTTGAGGGGTGATGAAAATATACAACAAGGGGCACTGGTCAGTAGAGCGTGCGACTCTTGATCTCAGGGTTGTGCATCCAAGCCCCATGTTGGGTGTAGAGATTACTTAAAAATAAAATATTTTTAAAAAGAAAACAGGAGCACTTGGGCAGCTCCATTAGTTAAGTGTCTGCCTTTGGCTCAGGTCATGATCGTGGGGTCCTGGGATCCAGCGCTGTGTTGCAGGGGGGCGGCAGGGCGGCGGGGGNTTAATTTTTTAAGTATAAATAAATAAATAAATAAAATACAAAATGAAAATCTGACCAGATTATGGTGGTGGTCACACAACTCTGATATACTAAAACCATTGTACACTTTAAATAAGCAAACTTTGGGGCGCCTGGGTGGCTCAGTTGGTTAAACGTCTGCCTTCAGCTCAGGTCATGATCCCAGGGTCCTGGGATCAAGCCCTGTGCTGGGGGTGGGGGGGTCCCTGCTCAGTGGGGAGACTGCATCTCTCTCTCCCTCTGCCTCTCCCCACCCAGCACCCCACTCGTTGTGCTCTCTCAAATAAATAAATAAATAAAATCTTTTTAAAAATAAAATAAACGAGTAAACTTTATGGTATGTAAATTATATCTCCATACAACAATGTACTTATGTGATTCCCATCTTATTCCAACCAAAGAGAGATTTTTCTTTCTTTTTGAACCGATTTGCAGAACCAAATTTTCAGAACCAAAGATTCCACTGTCATACTTGACTCATGTCCCCAAATATGAGAGAGAAGATCTAGAATGGATGATAATTACTCCTGTCCAGTCATGTTTGAGATTTACATGTGGCAAGCCTTAACGAATTGATAATTTCCTTTATTTCCATATTATAAGCAGTATGATTCAGATGTTGCAGAAATGCTTGTATATCAAAATAGGTTTTGCCATATCCATTTCACTCTGAGCAGCTCAGTAATATATTTTTAGATTTTTATCCGGCACTTGTAGATTTTTTTTGAGCAAGAGAGCTGTTCAAAGTATCTAATCCTCTAAATGGTTAATTGATTTATGTTTCTAAAAGATCCCTCTGGCCACCAAACGGAATATGGACAATGTGAGGGGGGTTGGATTAGAAGCAGGGAGACCATTTAAAAGAGTATTCAGGTTATATATTACTGTGTAAAAAACAACCCCACTCAGAGGCTTAAAACAGTGACAGCCGATTATATACTCACTATCTGCAGTTGGGGCAGAGCTCAGTGGTCACAGCTCATCTCTGTCCCACGTAGTATCAAATGCACAGGCCTAATTGGAGGATGGGAGATCTATTTTCAAGACAGCTCATTCATTTGCCTAGCAAATTGGTATGGACTCTTGGCTGGGAGCCCAGGTGAGGCCGGGGACCAGGGACTTCTGTTCCTGTCCATGAGCTGCTGGGCTTCCCCACAGCATGGTCGCTGGCGCGCAAGATCAAGTGTCCCGGGAAAGCAAGGTGGAAGGAAGGTCATGGTGTTCTTATGATCTAGGCTGGGAAGTCACATAACATCATTTCCGTTGTCCTCTGTGGATCGAGACAGTCACAGAAGTCCCCCCATATTCAAGAGGAGGAGAATGTTACTCCACCTCTTGATGGAAGAATGAGAGGATCCTAGAAGAGCATATGGGATGGGAGCTACTGTTACGGCCATCTCTGGAAAATACAATCTGCACAGAGGCTGTTGAAGTCGTCCGTCCTTATGGCAGATGGTGGCAACGGGGACTCGGGAGCGGCTGCAGCGGGGATGGAGAGGAGTAAATAGAATTAGCAGGTGCAGAGGAGGGAAGATGGGTAAGAGCAGCTAAAAGCTGGGGTGCAGGAGGTTCAGGACGGTCAAGGGCAATTGGGAGACGTTCAACGTGTGTGACCGCCGAAGATAACCGAGGAAGAGTGCAGAGAAAGAAGAAAAATGAACCAAGGGCTGAGCCCTGGGGTAGAAATCAAGCCAAAGAGGAGAGAGCAAGGTTAAACAACCGTTGCAGGAAGCAGGACATTTGCTCTTGGGTGTGTTTTGTTGGGGGGGGGGGTTGGGCATTAAGAGATGGTTTTTCTCTTTCAACCAGACAATCATCCTGGGGCTCTGATTCTAACCCCCGGGCAAGAAAATAAACCTTGTGGGGGGATGATAATGGTTCAAACTAGGTTTTGATAATGCTCAGGTTAAGAAGCAAGAAGGTTTCAAGAGGCTAGAAGTACAGGGGGCAGGAGGCAGGGCAATGGGTTTGGCTTTCTCTCTAGAGATAATGAGGAGCCAGGAAGGTGTCAACCTTGGCAGAGACAGATTCAGAGTCACGGTCTAAGAGTTTTTAGTTCCAAATCCAACATTTCACAAAGGAGAGCCTCATCAGCCCTGTCCCCGCCTCAGCCCACTACTGGTCACTGGCAAAAGACACTGTTAATGAGCTGGAGACCAGCTTAGGACGCTGGGGCCACATGGTTTCCATAGCCCAGCGCCACATCTGGCTGATGCCAGCAGAGGGCAGCAGAGAGCCAGAGCTGCAGGGTCCTAAGCAGGCTGGCCATCCGACCCTAAGCAGCTGATGGGAGTTAGAACCGATGAAGCGCTTTCTTCCCTTCCTCGGGTAAGGATTATACCTCCATTTACAGATGGTGATAATAATAATAATTATTATTATTATGCCAGCCACCATTTTTTGAGCCCCTCCCATCTCTGCACCCCTGCCACCCAGGCACGGACCCAGCCAAAGGAAAAAGAACAAGATTTGAGGGGTCAGGCAGACTTGGCCTCACAGCCCTGGCTCTTCCACCAACACCGCGTGACCTCAAACACATCACTTCTTCTCTGAGTCCTCCTTTCCTCATCTGTGAAATGGGGATAATATAACAAAAGGCTGAAGGGCTGTGAGAGAATTAAATGGCTCTGTATGGAAGAGGCTCCTTCCATTTTAATCCCTTCTTCTGACTTCCACAAACTGTTCTATTCAGACAAATGTTATTACTGTCATTTAACAGACATTCACTCTGTGCACACTCTGTGCCTGGACCTATCCTGGGTGCCTGGGGACACGGGGTGGGCACCTCAAATGAACGGAAACCAGGAAAGTACCTCTGTGTGAGAGTGGGTCCCCGCCAAGTCTAGGGTCTGCCTATCTGGATTAAGAGCCAGGATTCCAAATTCCTGTTGCCTTGCTTGAAATTTTTCTTGTGCTGTTCACTATGTGACCTTGGGCAGCTGACCCTGTTTTCTGAGCCTCAATTGCATCATCTGTAAAATGGGGATAGTTGCAGTACCTAGAGGATCCAAGTGACTTTTTTTTTTTTTTTAGTTTTATTTATTTAAGTAATCTCTACGTCCCATGTGAGGCTTGAATTCATGCCCCAGAGATCAAGAGTCACATGCTCTTCTGATTGAGCCAGCCAGGTGCCCCCAGAGTGACATTTAAAAGTGACAAAAAAAATAAAAAATAAAAGTGACAATGCACAAACAAGTGCACATAGTAAGTGCTTGGTAAATTTAAAATCAAAACAGGGCTAGCCTCCCTTAAAGTTATTTCTCCCCTGAGCAGTCTTTACCACTCACTCAGGTCACCAACCGCCCTCCTCAGAGAGACCAAAGCAGGCTGCTATCAGGGAGGAAGCAAAACGCCAGTATCTGAAGATTGGCTCTGTGGGGCCTTGGGCATCTAGCCTTTCTGTTCTTCAGTTTCCTATCCAAAATATTGGGTCCACAGTCATCCCTACCCGTGAGGGCTCTCGTGAGGTGAAATGAAGGTCATACTGAGAAAGTGCTTAGCACCGTGTCCCACTGAATGAGTCCACAGCATAGATTCGTGGCTTCTTCTTACTTCTAGGACTACAGTGACCATGCCATCTTCCACGTCCACCCTGTCATCAGTTCCTACGGAGTCAACCTCCTAAAAAATTCTCAAAGCAGTCTTCACGCCCCATTTCCCAGGCCCGGCCCTGCCTATTATCCCACACCTCTACCCCGGGCTTGTTCAAACACAGATCGCCGTGCCCCATCCTGGAGCTTGCCATTTGGCGGGTCTGCAAGTCCCCAGGTGATGATGATGCTGTTTTCCAAGAGTCACACATTGCCACCCTCTGCTTCTATGCTCTTCCCAGCCTCTGTGACTCAGGGGCCTTCCGTCTAACCCTTCTCCCAGACTTTGCGGCAGGAGGTCACTCACTTTCTGAGTCAGAGGTCACAGGCTATCTGCCAGGGTCATTTTAGGGCCTAAAAACCCCACATCCCCATCCCCCCCC
>NC_048230.1:69916478-69933547 GCF_002007445.2 Ailuropoda melanoleuca | reverse complement strand
TTTTTTTTTTTTTTTTTTTTTTTTTTTTTTTTGGCTGTCTCTCTCTCTGTCAAATAAATAAATAAAATCTTTTAAAAAATAAATAAATAAATAAATAAAATCTAAAAAAAAAGAAAGAAAAAAAAAAGCGGTGGCCCTGCGTCATCCTCACCTCCAGATTCCCAGCACTTGCTCCTGTGCCCCGTCCTTTTATTACCACCTCCTTCCAGTAAAGAGTTTAGACTTCAGGCCTCCATAGACGGGAATAGAAACCAGTTTAGGTTTTAGAACACGGCCTCAGGCTACAAACCATTCCTTAAAGGCAGGGGAGGGGCGCCTGGCGGACTCAATTGAACGAGCGCGCAACTCTTGATCTCAGGGTGGTGAGTTCAAGCCCCACACTGGGTGTGGAGCCTACTTAAAAATAAATAAATAAATCTTTAAAAAAATGAAAATAAATAAATAAAGGCCTAGGAAAGAGGCCTGGGCTGGAGTAATTATGAATAATAATTATTATTATAGTTAAACTAATTACTGTACCAAGAGAGCAACAAGAGTAATTGCTGACCTTGAGAGCTTATCAGTATGCTAAACGCACATTTTCTTATTTATTTATTTATTTATTTATTTATTTATTTATTTATTTTTGAAGATTTTATTTATTTGAGAGAGACAGAAATTGAGAGAGAGAGAGAAAGAGCAAGAGCAGAGGGAAAGGAAGAGGGAAAGGGAGAGGCAGACTCCCCACTGAGCAGGGAGCCCGAAGCGGGGCTCAATCCCAGAACCCCGGGATCATGACCTGAGCCGAAGGTAGCTGCTTAACTGACTGAGGCACCCACGTGCCCCCATTTTCTCATTTAATCACTGAATCCTTTTAAGACTGCTGTGAGGTAAGACTGCTTTCTTTACATTTTAAAAAAGGGAAGACCAGGCTCAGAGAGGTTAAGGAACTTGCTCAAGGTCACACAGCTTCCAGGTGGTAGAACCAAAAGAGTGAAGAGACCTGGTAACCTAGACCTTACCCTGCCTGATGCTTCCTGAAGGACTCTGGGAAAGTTAAATCCCTTCAGGGCCTCAGTTTGTGCAGATACAGAGGGGAGGAAAAGACAGAGGATAGAATAGGAGTCCAGAAGCATGGCGCTGAGACTACGAAGGACACGCGCTGTCTTTCCACAGTGTCAGTTTTATTCAATCATAAAGCAAGGTCAACATGACTGTAAAGCAGGTTCAGAGTTCCAAAGTCAATGACATCACATTTAACTTGGCTCCATATCCATCACACAAAACAAAGTACAATACAAAGTCATGCAACAAACAAGATACCACAAGGGTAAAAAGTTAACAAACCCAACCTGAAGCCAGGCTGTGAGCTTGAGATGGGGCTCTGGTCCCGGATTGGCTCTCGGTGCTTACTGCTCATTCCGTTCCGGCAGTGGAGGCTCTCTGTTATGCTTAGAGCTCAGTCGGGTCTTGGGCAAAGACCGTTCTAACGGGGTCCAACGTGGAAGAGTCAGTGTCTGGAGAATGTGACAGTTTGCTGCAGAAATCCTCCCTCTTCAAAGGAATTTGATCAGTGTTTAGTGCTTCCAGACCTCTTCTGGTTCTACTGATGATCGCTTCTTTTTTTTTTTTTTTTAAGATTTTATTTATTTATTTGACAGAGATAGAGACAGCCAGAGAGAGAGAGGGAACACAAGCAGGGGGAATGGGAGAGGAAGAAGCAGGCTCATAGCGGAAGAGCCTGATGTGGGGCTCGATCCCATAATGCCGGGATCACGCCCTGAGCCGAAGGCAGACGCTTAACCGCTGTGCCACCCAGGCGCCCCTGATGATCACTTCTTAGTTCTTCCAGACTCTCTTGGCTTTGCTAGTTATCAGTTCTGAGGGCTGCCAGCGTGTTCTGGTTCTGGCGATATCTATCCACAGCTCATTGCCCTTGGCTGCCTTCCTGATTCATTACGTCACTCCTTGGCATGGGTGACTGCTTGACATGAGTGACTCCATCTTGCTGTCTATAAGCAGCACAATTTGGTATGCAGTGGAAAAAGTTTCCTAAGGACTGTAAGTAAAATCCAATTAAGTCTAGGAGGTGGGAATTCTTAGTCCCATTTCACAGATGAGGACTTGATGGCACAGAGAGGTTAAGTAACTTACCAAGTGCCACACAGCTTGCGGACACAGATTTGCATCCATATCTATTAGCCCTCACTTTGTGACTGTTACCCCAGAGGTCACTCAGCAAGTTCCTGATCCAAACCCAAAGGCTCTAAGTGCTGTGTGAGGTTTGGACTTTTTCCTCTCTAGATCTGCACGATCCAATCCAACAGCCACCAGCCACATGTAGTTATTTATAATTACACTTAACAATTCTGTTCCCCTGTCACATTAATCACCTCTCAAGTGCTCAATAGCCACATGTGGCCAATGCCTGCTGTACCAGACAGGCAGATAATAGATGTTTCCATTGTCTCAGAGACTTCTGTTGGAGAGCGCTCCTCGAGATGGTGGGGAGGGAAGACACTAAAGGGCGGGAGCGGCAGGAATTGGAGCGGGGCAGGTATTTGGGCTGGAACCACCTTTCATTAGGAGTCAGGGGAGGACGGGGTGGGTACCTGCGGAGTTAAAGTAAACAGGTTATGGAACCCAGATGGCAGGTGGGGGCCGAGAGGTGGAGGTGGTGAGGGAGCAGGGAGGTGTGCCTGAGAGTTCAGCCTCCCGCTTCTGACAGACCTAGAATCCTTCCTTGCCACTAGCTGTGGGTAACTTCCCTGAGCTTCAGTTCCTTCAACCAGAAAGTGGAAAGAATAAAAGTACCAGGTGCACAAGGCTTGTTGTGAGTTTTAAAGGGATAACGGGGTAAAGAGAGCTTCTCCTACTCTCTGTGATAAGGGACCAGTTTACTGTTTTGTTTTTTTTCTTTTCTTTTCAGTTTACTGTTTTCAAGCTACTATGGACAGATACTCTTTGTACAATACCTGGAAAATGAAATGTTGGAAAAATAGTCACGCGCCTGGATGTCCTGGCAATGTCAAATTGTCATAAAAGTTTCTCAACACTCTTCATGTCTTACATATTTCGTGCTGATGGTTTTGGAACAAACACTATCCAGGAACCACACTTGCAGTAGCGATGATTATAGATCACTTGGTTTCATCGCTGACACAGTCCGTGGCATTGCTATTATTGCTATTGTTAATAATGACATTGATGGAGCAATGAATAATAAATGTGGGGGGTGGGAGAAGCAGTCTTGGGCAATACCATATTATAATATTCGTAAGGGCAAGAGGTAGGACTGAGGCCCATATACAGTCCCTCCAGAGTCCTCTCATTCAATGCAGTAGGCAGAGAGCTACATAGGCCATAGGCCTGATTGGAAGCAGACCTGGCACTGGGGCCTGACTAGCCCAGATGTGCCTCTATGCATATTATTATTGTTATTTTTTAAAGATTTATTCACCTATTTGATGGGGCGCCTGGGTAGCTCAGTCAATTGGCTGCCGTCTGCTTGGGTCATGATCTCAGGGTCCTGGGATTGAGCCCCACGTGGGGCTCCCTATTCAGCGGGGAGTCTGCTTCTCCTTCTCCCTCTGCAGCTCCCCCAGCTTGTGCTCTCTTGCTCACTGTCAGATAAATAAATAAAATCTTTAAAAAAAAAAAAGATTTATTCACCTATTTGAAAGAGAAAGGGAGAGTGAGAGCAAGCAAGTTGGGGTGGGGGGAGAGGGAGGCAAGCAGACTCCCCGCTGAGCAGGGAGCCCGATGCTGGACTCAATCCTAGGACCCTGGGATCATGATGGACGCCAAAGGCAGATGCTCAACTGCCACCCAGGCACCCCTAGGTATATTATTTTCCCCAGCTTCTCTTCTGCTGAAACTCTGGTGTCATGACTCAAAGGAAGAGAAACAGATCCTTCTGCAATAGTTTGTCTTACCAACTGAATGGCTGGGTAGAGGGCAGTTTCCAGCTCCCAACCTCTCTACCCTCCTGCCACAGGCCCATGGCACATGCTATTTGTAATTTCCTCCTGGGCATTATTCCTGCCTTCATCTAGTTAACTCCCACTGATGACTGAGATTTTTGTTCCCCACCTACTTTCACATGTAGGTTTCCTAACTGATTGATTGCTTGCTTTTTAAGTAAGCCCTGCACCCAATGTGGGGCTTGAACTCACAACCCTGGGCCCATGAGTCGCATGCTCTACAGACTGAGCCAGCCAGGCACCCCAGGGAGGTTTTCTGATTGATTAGAATTTCATGGCTTCAGAGTTTTATTAGTTAGAATTTCACGACCAGAGAATTCTATTGATTAGAATTTTATGGCACCAGAGAAGTATTGATTAACGTTCCGTAAGTCCCAGAATTCTATTACTTAGAATTTCATGACTGGAGAATGCTATTGATTCGAATTTCATGGCGTCTTAGCATTTCATCAATGCATACTTCCCCCAGACACCCACACAGATCCTCAGCTCTCTGCTCAAACTGTTACCTTCTGGGTTTTTTTTAAAGACTTATTTACTTATTTGTCAGAGAGAAAGAGCAAGAGAGAGCACAAGCAGGGGAAGCAGCCCCCAGAGGGAGAAGCAGGCTCCCCTCTGAGCAAGAAGCCCGAAGTGGGACTCTATCCCAAGACACTGGGATCATGACCCAAGCCAAAGGCAGGCACTTAACCAACTGAGCCACACAGGTGTCCCCAAACTGTTACCGTCTCAGGAGGGTTTCTCTTACTTCCCTATTTCAAAGGGTCTGTCTGCCACCTGCTCCAGCTTTATTTTTCTTCATGGTGGTGGTCATCACTTAACATACCCAATACATTATGAACTGCCTCCTGTACCAGGTGGTGAGAAGCTCCCCCAGGGCAGCGATATATAGATATATATTTTGGTCTTATTGTATCCCCAAGGTCTAGAACAGTGCCTGGCACACAGTACATGTTCAATAAATATTTGCTCAATGTTTACAAATGAATCAATTACATAATGAATAAACTGCTGTAAATACTACATAAAGGTACCATGGAATCATTTTTAAAAGAGTGACTGCCAACTTATCCACCTACCCTCTGTGCCTGACTCAATGCTTCAACTCATGATGGAGAGGGGAGTGCCTCTCTCTAGCTGTGCCCCTCGCCCTATGTCAGGGGTCTCATCTGAGTTAAGATCTAGGCTCCTAGGAGAGGAAAAGGAGTTGAAATGGGTCGGTGAGTCCAAAAGGGGATACCTACAATCTGGAACCCTACTGTTTTTCAGACCTTGAATGTTACCATTACCTTTTTCAGGAATTTCTCCCTGATGGCCAGATTAACTTGGCTCTCATGTCAAATGCTCTCCAACTTCCACGCACCCTGTTCACAGCACACTGTACTGCTTGTATTTAGAGATGTGCTGGGTGACTGTTGATATTTGTAGATAAGGACCACATCTGCTTTGCCCCTTATGCCTCGACCAGTGCCTGGCACATAGCAAGTGCTCCAGACCTGTTTGTGGAATGAATTCATGATCTGCTAGGGTCCTTAGTAGCCAAGGGTCAGGGAATGTCAGCAAGAGGACCCTCGGGGGACTGTGAGCTTGGATACCCAGCCTCCCTCTGGAGCCAGGGGTAGGGTAGGAGTGGGCAAACCTTTCCTATAAATGGACAGATAGTAAAACCTAGGCTGCCCGCTGCTGTAGCAATTAGACATAAACAATATGTAAACGATGAAGCCAGCTGCTTTCAAAAAAACCTTCACTTACAGACCTCAAACTTGAGCTTAAGGTAAGTATCTCATCACAAACAACAGTCTTATTTCTTTTCAATAATTAAAAGGTATAAACACTTCGTAAACATTACGGAACAGTGGGGCAGGCAAGGGCTATAATTTGCAAAACTCCAAAAATAAAACTTTAAGTAGAAAGTAAGGGTGGGGGTGTCTGGGTGGCTCAGTCGTTAAGCGTCTGCCTTCCGCTCAGGTCATGATCCCAGGGTCCTGGCGTCGAGCCCTGCATTGGGCTTCTTGCTCAGCGGGAAGCCTTCTTCTCCCTCTCCCACTCCCCCTGCTTGTGTTCCCTTTCTCGCTGTCTCACTCTCTGTCAAATAAATAAATAATCTTAAAATGAAAAGAAAGAAAGAAAGAAAGAGAAGAAAGAAAGAAAGAAAGAAAGAAAGAAAGAAAGAAAGAAAGAAAGAAAGAAAGAGAAAAAGAAAGAAAGAGTGGGCGACTACGGTGAAGAAGGGACATTTTGTAAGTCTTCCATGTTGGGCAAGTCTCTTAACCACTCTGAGCCTTAGGCTCCTCCTTTGGAGAAGGGAGAGAATAAAAGTCCTTGGTTCCCTAGGTGGTCCTGAGGATTAACAGAGATAAGACCTTCCTTTCCAGACAGGTGGGCTGAGCCACTGGGTTACTAATGTTAATAATAATCATTATTACCATCACCAGGGGGACTGTGGGAGGAGCAAGTGCAAGGAGGTTTGCAAAGCCCCCGGCAAAAAGTCTGTCACTATGGAGACCTCCTTAGAAGCTCCTAACTTCCTGTTTTCCACCCCCACCCTCACCCCCGCCCCTCACTCCACCCTAGGTCATTCAAGATAGAACTCCCCAGCATCCTGCACTGGCCCCCCAGGTCTCCTGCTCCCCAGGCCTTGCCGAAGATAGGAGAAGGTGCCCATGGCAGCTGGCCAGGGTAGGGGAGAGGACCGGGTGTGGAGGGAGGAGGGTTCTGACCAGGTCCCCCGCCCATTGTCTGAGCCTGCCAGCCCGCCAGCCCGCCAGCCAGCTGATGTCCTGGGTCTCCGACACCAGCTGGCTGGCCCCACCCCCACCCCATTCCCCCCAATTCCCCTCCTCCTATCTCCCTCCTTGTCACTCAGCCTCCGCACCCACCCGCAGCCTAGAAAGATGCAGGGTGTGACCAGAGGATCTGAGCTTTGTCCCCCAAATTGTAGACTGATTTGCATTCCTTTAGCAATTTGCACACTCCATTCATTTGTAGAGAGCTAGAAGTTGCAAAGCCTGCAGGGGTCTTTGGGCTTTTTTGATGTGAGTCAGGTTTTGAAAATGTGATTTTGGGTGTTCCCTTTCAGCCTTCAGCACTTCCTTATTCTGGAACACTAGCCAGATGATTTTGCCACTCTGACCCTCAGTTTCCTCATCTGTAAATGGGGACAATAACCTACCTTTCCTACAGAGTAGCAGCGGGGAGTAAATAAGAGAACGTATGCAATGAACCTGGCACAGAATGTGCAACACAGATGTTAGCTTGCTATTACTTAAGCATATTATCATCCTAACGTCCTCCAGAGCCAACTGTTAAACCTGTGCTGTCCAATAAGGCAATCACTAGCCACAAGTGGCTGTTTAAATTTAAATTAAATTAAATCGGAACTTGAGATCCTCCGTCACACCAGCCATACTCTAAGTGCTCTACAGCCGCGTGTCCTGGTGGCGCGGAGCCGCGAAGAAAGTTGGGTGAAACTGGGCTGATGCAAACCCTCTCATTCCCCAGAGATGTTCTCCTTTTCCCAAAGAGGGCTCTCCCTATTGCAGTCTTCTCCCCGCCCCTTCAAGGTAATGACCTTGGTGAGTGGTGTTCTTTTGTTCTCTGCACCTGGGCAGGAGGGTGGAGAACAGGTGTGGAGCTGTGCCCTAAAGCACCGAGGGGGTGGGCGCAATCATCCACGTTGTAAAGCAAACAGCTGCACCCAATTCTGCCCTAGCCACCAGCAGGAGCCTCCTTGGGCCCGGATGCGGATGAGGGAGGGGAGACACTGGGAGTTTCGGGCCCAGGCCCCACCGCCTCCCAAAGGCGGTTTAAGGTCACACAACATGTCTGAGCCTGGGATGAGCAGTTTCCAGCACAGCTGACACCTGGGGAAGGTGCACCAGATGGGAGGCCCAGAGCGGAGGGGAGGAGAGGATTAGCAACCTCTCAGTGCCAAGGCTCAGCTGCACCAGAGGCTGAAAGGCGTAAATAGGTTACATTCAGGCTATTTTGAACGATATGCATCCGCTGTGGTCCCACCTCACTAATGGAGTTTAACAACCACAGCAAGACATGTATACCTGCATGTGACTGTTCACCCACATCCCAAAGTTAACATCCTGGAACCAGAACCCTTGCTTTTGTCTCCACGATGTGTCTGTTCATCCCACAGCTGTCTCCACCTCTGGCGATGGCTGCCCCATCCTTCCAGGGGTCTGGCCCAAATCTCAGAATATCCTTACCCTTCTCTTTCCCGTACCCTACAAAGGAGCCATCAGCAAATCCAATCGGCTTCACCTTCAAAATACATCTTGAGGGGCACCTGCCTGGGTCAGTTGGTGGAGCGTGCAACTCTTGATCTCTTGATCCCAGGGGTGTGAATTTGAGCCCCATGTTAGGTGTAGAGATTACTTAAAAAAATTTGGGGGGGGGTTGACGCCTGGGTGGCTCAGTCAGTTAAGCGTCTGCCTTTGGCTCAGGTCATGATCTCAGGGTCCAGGGACCAAGCCCCACGTCGGGCTCCTTGCTCAGCGGGGGGCAGGGGGGCTTGCTTCTCCCTCTCCCTCTGCCCCTCCCCCTGCTTGTGCTCACTCTCTCTCTCTCAAATAAATAAATAAAATCTTTTTAAAAATTTGTTTTAGTCTTAAAATCAATCAATCTTGAATCCAACCCCTCCTCACCATGGGCCTGCTGTCACCTCGGTCTAAGCCACCATTGTCTCCTTCTCGGATTGCTGTGGCAGCTTCCCACCATTGCCTCCTCCAGTATACTCTTCACCAGGGAGGCATAAAGACCATGTTACTCCTTGCTCCAAACTATTTAATGGCTCTGAAATTCACTCAGAACAAAGTCAATTTCCTTACTGCAGCCTACTGGGCCCCATTTATCTGGCCCTGGACCCCTTGTCCAGCCACATACTGGTGTCCTTTCTGTGCCATGCACACACCTGCCTCAGGGCCTTTGCTCCTGCTACCCTCCACCAAGAGCCACTCTTAACTCACACAACTTCTAGCAACTTTTTTTTTTTCCCTTCTTACCTTAAGGTCTTAAGAATGGAAAATACCCTTTCAGAGAAGGCTTTCTTTTCCACATTATATAAAACAGGACTCCCTGGGCCCCCATGCCTTTGTCTTATTTCTCCTCAGGACACCTATCATGGTATTTACTTGCTCGCTGTCAGTCCATTGTGTGTGTCCCTCACAAGAATGGTGGTTCCATGGGGCAGGGATTTTGGCTATCTTGTTCAGTCCTATATTCCCAGGACTCTACACTTAGTAGGTGCTCAGTAAAGGAAGGAAACACAAGCCATGTGCTAGGAACCACACTTAGCACCTAATAGGGTTATCTCATCGAATCCCCAGGGCCCCTAAGGCAGGCACTGTTATTATCTGACTTTGCAGATGGGGAAATGAGGCTCAGAAGCACTGACTGGCCCCAAATTAGTAACAGGCTTAAAGTGTGTCTCTTGTACCACTCCCCCACATACAATCAGAATTGACAGTCAGGGAGCTGAAGGAGACTGAATTCTGAGTGCCTCAGGGCGTTCAGTTGCATAAGCATGACGTCTGAGACCCTCTGCTCTGAGTGGGCAACTCTCAACAGATGAGCTTCTCACACGTTCTCAGAGGAGACTCTAAATCTCTGGATTTCTCTTCACTTTCAGTGTGGCTTGTGGCCAATTGTTTAAAGGGGAAAAAAAAAAAAAAAAGCAAATCAGAGCCCTCTGGGGAGTACTTGAAACCTTTCATATGCGTTCCCTCGCCTCAGGCTGTGACCTCCCTTCCCCTTCCCAGGTCTCCAAGTGGCAGCCCAGCCTCCCCGCCCAGCAGAAAGAGGAGTGCGGCTGAGGGTCTGAAGAGCTCTGTGCGAGGGACAGAGGGACAGGTCGAGAAAACAGGAGAGGGCTGGGGGAGGTGTAAGACAAAGGTCTGGGCCAGGCCAATATAGGACATTGAGGAGTCTGGGAAGTATTTTTCTTTTGGTTTTGGATTTTTGTTGGAGGAGAAACGTATAGAGCACAAATCTTAACTGTGAATTTTCTCAAGCTAAACAAACACACCTCCGAGAAGGTGAGCTCCCAGATCAATAATCAGAATTATCACCGGCCCCCAGCGTGCCAGCCGAGTCACTGTCCTTCCCCCATCCTCAGGGTCACCACTGCCCCGATTTCCGACAGCACAGATTAGTATTTCTTATTTTTGAAATTTTATATGTAAGTGGAATCATACGGTATGTACTGTTTTGTGTCTGGCTTCTTTAACTCAACACTGAGATTGATTTCTGTTGTCTGTATGGCAATAGTTCATTCACTGTCATTGCTATGTAGTATTCCACCGTGTGAAGGTGTCACAACTTATTTATCCTCCTGTTGACAAACACTTGGGAACTTTCGTGTTTGGGCTCTGGTAAACAGTGCTCCTGTAATTGGGTACATGTCTTCTCACACACACACACACACACACACACACACACACACACACACACACACGGAAGCATTCCTGTCCAGCATCTACCTACGAGTGAAAATGCTGCATGACAGGGCACTCCCCCAGCATGTGCTCCCTCTCTGGCTGTCTGTCTCTCTGTCAAATAAATAAATAAAATCTTTAAAAAAAGATTCTATTTATTTGACAGAGAGAGAGCACAGTGGGGTGAAGGGCAGAGGGAGAGGGAGAAGCAGGCTTCCCACTGAGCAGGGAGCCCGATGTGGGACTCGATGCTAGGACCCCGGGATCATGACCTGAGCCAAAGGCAGACGCTTAACAACTGAGCCACCCACGCGCCCCTCATGTGAGGTATTTCTGTGTGGCTGGAGAGGAAGGCAGGACAGGCAGAAGGCGAGGGTAAGTGAGACCAGAGTGGGTACAGCCTCTAATAGAGTGATGCATTTGAATAGTCCCTGTCAGGCCGAGAGGAGCCAGTTAGGATTTAAAGGAGGCTGGAGAATGGGCAGGGAAACTAAATCCGAGGTGAGCTGTGGTCACATCCTCCGGCTGCAGAGGATGGTTAACGAAGGGAGAACCTCGGACGCGGGAAAACCAACGAGAAGTCTGCAGCAAGCAGTGTACGTGTCTGCAGGTGTGACATATTCGCAATAAAATGTCTAAAGGGAGACCAAAAAAGTGGGGTGATGAGAACCTCAGCCTGGGCAGAGGAAGTGAGTATGAGGAGAAAGACACGGATTCTGTGAAGTCAAGGGGTGAAGAACAGTTTGGAAGTTGAGAGAAGCAAGCCTCTGTATCCTTGCCTGCAGGACAAGAGATGCACTGCTTTGGGGTGGCAGCCACTTCTCCTCTTGGGCACTTCTGAGCCTCATGAATTTACTTACCTCTCAGGGAGCAATACTGGCCATTAGCAGTAGATCACATTTTCATCTATAAATCTGGGAATGTTCTACAATAAGTTTTTAAAAAGATTTTACTTATTTATTTGAGAGAGAAAGTGAGCAAGAGAGAGCACGAGCAGCAGCGGAGGGAAAGGGAGAAGCCGATTCCCCACTGAGCAGGGAGCCCGAGGCAAGGCTCCATCGGGAACCCTGGGATCATGACCTGAGCCCAAGGCAGCCATTTAACGGACTGAGGCACCTGGGCGCCCCTCTAGATCGTTTTAATAGCCATTGTTAGGGTGTTGTGAGGTGAGCCTGCTCAACCAGTACTGATGGAAACAGGATTGGGTAAAACTGTAAATGTTGCTACTATTTGACCCGATAATTCCATTTTGAAAAACCTGTTCTTAGAACCTGAAAATAGGAAAGACTGATGCACAGTGGTGTTCAGTAAGGCCTAATTTATGATACACACACACACAAAAATTAAAAAGCAGCAGCCCTAATGATTATACAAATCAGATTCTATCAAAAGCAGACTATTATGTGACCATCCACTAAAGTGATGTGACATTGATGGATAATTTTTAGTGACAAGGAGAAACACTGTGCATATAAAAGCAAAAAAAGGCAGGATGTAGAAATGCATCAAGAGCATGATCTCAATTATGTACAAATACTAATGAATAGAAAGAAATCGAGGCTCTCTGATAAACTGGTGAGAGCATTTATTTCTCAGTATTAAGAACGAAGAGCGATTTACATTTTCTTTTTAAAAAGTTTTTAAAATATTTTATTTATTTAAGTCAGAGAGAGAAAGCACAAGAGGGGGAAGGGTCAGAGGAAGAAGCAGACTCCCCGCTGAGCCAGGAGCCTGATGCTGGACTTGATTCTGGGACTCCGTCCCGGGACCTGGGATCATGACCTGAGCCGAAGGCCAGCGTTTAATCCACTGAGCCACCCAGGTACCCTTTTTAAAATTTTTAAAAGATTTTATTTAGGGGCGCCTGGGTGGCTCAGTTGTTAAGCGTCTGCCTTCGGCTCAGGGAGTGATCCCGGCGTTCTGGGATGGAGCCCCACATCAGGCTCCTTGCTGGGAGCCTGCTTCTTCCTCTCCCACTCCCCCTGCTTGTGTTCCCTCTCTCGCTGGCTGGCTCTCTCTCTGTCAAATAAATCAAAAAATAAAATCTTTAAAAAAATAAGAAACAGGAAACAAAATCAATGCACAGAAATCAGTTGCTTTCCTATACACGAACAATGTAACTGTAGAAAGAGAAATTAAGGGATCGATTCTATTTACAATAGCACCAAAACCCATAAGATACCTAGGAATAAACCTAACCAAAGATGTAAAGGATCTGTAATGGATGGATGGAATCTTTAAAAAAAAAAATTAAAAAAAAAAACACTTTAAATAAAAAAAAAGATTTTATTTAGGGCACCTGGGTGGCACAGTTGGTTAAGCGTCTGCCTTGGGCTCAGGTTATAATCCCAGGGTCCTAGGATTGAGTTCTGCATTGGGCTCCCTGCTCATCGGGGAGCCTGCTTCTCCCTCTCCTCCTGGCTTGTTCTCTCTCTGTCGCGCTCTCTGTTGCTATCTCTGTCTCTCTTAAATAAATAAACAAAATCTTTTTAAAATTTTTTTATTTATTTTTTTAAAAAGATTTTTATTTATTTATTTGACAGAGACAGCAAGAGAGGGAACACAAGCAGGGGGAGTAGGAGAGGGAGAAGCAGGCTTCCCGCTGAGCAGGGAGCCCAATGCGGGGCTTGATCCCACAAAGCTGGGATCATGACCTGAACCAAAGGCAGATGCTCAACGACTGAGCCATCCAGGCGCCCCTAAATAAATAAAATCTTTAAAAAATTTATTTATTTGAGAGAGAGAAGGTGTGAGAGAGAGCAAGAGCCAGGGGGAGGGGCAGAGGGAGAGGGAGAAGCTTGGGGACCATCCCAGGACCCAGGACCTGAGCCGAACGCAGATGCTGAACTGACTGAGCCACCCAGGCGCCCCTGATTTTCATTTTCTTCCTCATCTTGTTTAGCACACAAGCTCCTCACCATGAGTAGCCTCCCATTCCTCTCGTGATCATAAATGATGCTGAATTTTAATAGAACTCAGCTTGGTCATCTTTCCTTCTGGGGGCTCTAGGACTCTTCAGCCTTCTACAGAGAAAACGTCTTGCTTACTAGAAAAGCCCCAGCCATGCCAAATAGTTCTCCAGTGCACAGACAGGCTTTCTAAAATGCCATGGACATTTCAGGCTCCTGTTTATCCAACAAGGATCATATACATTTAAATCGGCTCCCCTCACTGCCTGTCATCTGGCTAGGCCTTGTGTTTACTAGACATTAGCAGAAGGGGCTTGGCCAGTGCAGATGGCAGGCAGCATGCACTTCTCCCTGCCACCCATCTTTATCCTCTTAGTCACTAGTTAAAGAAAAACAATCACTTGGTTTGGACAAGAAGCAGCCAGGGCCAGGAGCAATTTCCTCAGGTCTATCACATCTATAATTCCTTTAAAATGTTGCAAGGGGCACCTGGTGGCTCAGTCTGTTGGGCATTTGCCTTCAGCTCAGGTCATGATCCCAGGGTCCTGGGATGGAGAACCCCACTTTGCATCAGGCTCCTTGCTCAGTGGGGAGCCTGCTTCTCCCTCTCCCTCTGCCTGCCGCACCCCCTCCTTGTTCTCTCCTTCCTCTGTCAAATAAATAAATAAATAAATAATTTTTAAAAAATAATAAAAGGTTGTGAGAGAATGTCAGAATTCTTTTTTATTTTTATTTTTTTAGATATTTTATTTATTTATTTGAGAAGGAGAGGGAGGGAGCACGTGTGCAGGAGCAGGGGGAGGGGCAGCGGGAGTAAGGAGCCTGATAGGGGACTTGATGCCAGGACCCCGGGATCATGACCAGAGCTGAATGCAGACACTTAAACAACTGAGCCACCCAGGTACCCTCTTTTTTATTTTTTAATTTTAGTTAGTTTTTTTTTTTTTTAAGATTTTATTCATTTATTTGACAGAGAGAGAGACAGGCAGCGAGAGAGGGAACACAAGCAGGGGGAGTGGGAGAGGAAGAAGCAGGCTCCCAGTGGGGCAGGGAGCCGGATGTGGGGCTTAATTCCAGGACCCTGGGATCACGCCCTGAGCCGAAGGCAGATGCTTAACAACTGAGCCAGCCAGGCGCCCCTGTTTTTGTTTTTTTTTTCAGCTAATCTCTATACCTAATCGGGGGCTCAAACTCACCACCCCGAGATCAAGACTCGCATGCTCTACCACTGAGCCGGCCAAGGTGCCCCAAGAATGTCAGAATTCAATTTTGTCATCTGAGACTAAGCTTCTGACTCAGGCAGATTTTTTGGTAAGTCTCTTAACCTCTCTGAGCCTCTGGCTGGAAAATGGAGCTGTTGGAAAGGTGAAATCAAATTCAGTTTATAAGGCACCAGGCCTGACTCTGCCCCTTAGGTGTTAGTGTCCCTGAGCCTCTAGGCCTCAGGAAACCAATCAACCACAGGCTTACACTCCATGGCGCTGATTCTTTCACACACACACACACACACACACACACACACACACCATTTCTTAATCAAGAAAGGTGAAGAAATAGAGAAGGTAGTAAACCTGTGGAGACTAATTTATTTTCTCTACATCTAAAACCAAACAGAACTTGAGAAAGTTACAGGTTTAAAGCCAGGGCTGCCCAGGTCTTCGGGAAGAGAGTTTTATTTTCAAAAACAGTGGAATGTGATATATCCAAACCATGGACTACTACCTGGCAATAAAAATAAAGGCAGGTAAACTATTGATGGACACGACAACACAGATGAATTTCAAAATTATTATGCCAGATGAAAGAAGCCAGATAAGAGAGTACATGCTGGGGCACTTGGGCTCAGTCAGTTAAGTGTCTGCCTTCAGCTCATGTCATGATCCCAAGGTCCTTGGATGGAGTCCCACGTCAGGCTTCCCGCTCAGCGGGGTTCCTCCTTCTTCTTCTCCCTCTGCCATTCCCCACCCCCGCAACTTGTGCTCTCTGGCTCTCTTTGTCAAATAAATAAATAATATCTTAGGGGGAAAAAAAAGAAGAGTGCGTGCTATATGAGTCCATTTACATACAATTCTAGAAAATGCAAACCAATGTGATAGAAAGTAGGAGCACCTGGGTGGCTCAGTAGGTTAAGTGTCCCACTCTTGATTTCCACTCAGGTCTTGATCTCAGGGTCATCAGATCAAGCCCCAAATCAGGCACCAGGCTCAGCACAGAGTCTGCTTGAAATTCTTTCTCTCCCTCTGCCCCTCCACCTGCTCATGCTCTTTCTCTAGCTCTCTGTGAAATAAAAAAATAAAATCGTTAAAAAAAAGAGAGAGAGAGAAAGGAGAGAAAGAAAGAAAGAAAAGAAAGAAAGAAAGAAAGAAAGAAAGAAAGAAAGAAAGAAAGAAAAAAAAGAAAGAAAGAAAGAAAAGAAAGAAAAGAAAGAAAGAAAGAAAGATCAGTGATTCCCTGGGTCCAGGTGCAGATGGAAGGATGGATTACAAAGGAACACGAGAAATCTTATGGGGGTGATGGAAATGTTATCTTAATAGTGCTGATAATTTCACAGGTATATACAACTATCAAAATTCATCAAATTGAGCCCGTTAAGTTGATGTGGCTCATTCTACATAAATGGTACACCTCAATCAAGTTTTTAGTTTCTTTTCTTTTCTTTTTTTTTTTTTTAAGTAGGTTCCACAACCAACCTGGGGCTGGAATTCAGGACCCTGAGATCATGAGTCACATGCTGTATGGACTGAGCCAGCCAGGCACCCCTCAAAGTTTTTAAAAAAGCAATCAGTGTGTGTGTGTGTGCGCGCACGCATGTGCCTGGCTCAATAGGTAGAGCACAGGACTTTGATCTTGGGGTTGTGGGTTCGAGAACCACACTGGGTGTAGAGATTACTGAAAATAAATAAATAAATAAATAAATAAATAAGCTTAGAAAAAATTAAAAGGCAGTTGTAAGAGCTGGGGAAAGACAGGATGGGGAGTGACTGCCAATGAGCATGGGGTTTCTTTTTGGGGTGATAAAAATGTTCTAAAGTTAGATTCTGGTGCTGGTTGCACAACTCTGTGACTGTGCTAAAAACCACCAAATTGTACACTTTAAATGGGCAGATGTGTGGTATATGAGTCATATCTCAATAAAGCTGTTAAACAAAAACCGATTGTATCGTGATAGAAGTCAGAATAGTAGTAGGTAACCTTTGGATGGGGATATTGACTGGGAAGGGATATCAGGGAGCCTTCTAGGGTGGTGGAAAATGACGTAAGTGGTGTTAAGCCTGAAACAAGTCTTTGAACTGTATATTTGACATCGTGCATCTTGCCATACATACATATTATACTTCAATTTGTCAATCTTGTTTTTTAAATTTTTGTTTACTTATTTTTAAATATTTATTTATTTATTTATTTTTTAAAAAGATTTTATTTATTTATTTGACAGAGAGAGAGACAGCCAGCGAGAGAGGGAACACAGGCAGGGGGAGTGGGAGAGGAAGAAGCAGGCTCCCAGCGGAGGAGCCTGATGTGGGGCTCGATCCCAGGACTCTGGGATCACGCCTTGAGCCGAAGGCAGACGCTTAATGACTGAGCCACCCAGGCACCCCAAGGTTTTATTTATTTTTAAAAATAATCTCTTTGCCCAATGTGGGGCTCAAACTTATGACCCAGAGGGGCGCCTGGGTGGCACAACGGTTAAGCGTCTGCCTTCGGCTCAGGGCATGATCCCGGCGTTGTGGGATCGAGCCCCACATGGCTCC
>NC_048230.1:69906130-69916314 GCF_002007445.2 Ailuropoda melanoleuca | reverse complement strand
AAAAAAAAAAAAAAAACAACTTATGACCCAGAGGTCAAGAGCTGCATACTCTAGTGACTAAGTCAGTGAGGCACCCCTCACTTTTTGACTTTAAAATTTGCTTTTGAAAAATTTACATAAAATAATCTGGGACTTTTAAAAATGTACAGTTCTTTGAGTTTTGACAAATGCATATAATCCATATAACCATCATGGGACGCCTGAGTGGCTCAGTCAGTTAAGCATCTGACTTCAGCTCAGGTCATGATCCCAGGGTCCAGGGATCAAGCCCCATGTCAGTCTCCTTGCTCAGTGGGGAGCCTGCTTCTCCCTCTGCCTGCCACTCCCCCTGCTTGTGCTTCCTCTCTCTGACAAATAAATACATTAAAAATCTTTTAAAAATCACATAACCATCATGATAAACAAGATGTAGAACATTTCCATCAGCCCAAATTTCTCTGTGCCTTTTTATAGTCATGATTTACCCCTACCATGAGTATCTGATGACACAGATCTGTTTTCTGTTCCTGTAATTTTGCCTTAAAAAAAAAAAATCCCATAGGGTGCCTAGGTGGCTCAGTTGGCTAAGTGTCTGACTCTTTTTTTTTTTTTTTTATGAGAGGGGACACAGCCAAGGGAGCCCAGGTGACAGGGGGACCCTCACTTGTCTTTATTTATTTATTTATTTATTTATTTATTTATTTGAAAGAGAGAGCATGAGTGGGGGGGTGGGGGTGGAGAAAGGCAGTTGGAAAGGGAGAGGCAGACTTTCCCGATGAGCTGGGAGCCCGACGTGGGGCTCAATCCCCGGATCCTGGGATCATAACCTGAGCTGAAGTCAGACACTTAACCAACTGAGCCATCCAGGTGCCCCAAGTGTCTGACTCTTGATTTTAGCTCAGGTCATGATCTCAGGTGTTCTGAGATGGAACCCCACATTGGGCTCCGCACTCAGTGGGGAGTCTCCTCGTGATTCTCTCTCCCTCTGCCCCTCCCCCTGCTCTCCCATTCTTTCTCTTTCTCCCCTCTCAAAATAAATAAGTGAATCTTTATTTTTTGTAAGATTTTATTTATTTATTTGAGAGAGAAAAGGAGATAATGAGCAAGAGAGCACAGGGGGAGCAGCAGAAGTAAAGGGAGAAGCAGGCTCCCCACAGAGCAGGGAGCCTGACATGCGGCTTGATCCCAGAACCCTGGGATCATGACCTGAGCTGAAGTCAGATGCTTAACTGACTGAGCCACCCAGGTTCCCCAATAAATGAATCTTAAAAAAAAAAAAATCCCATAAATGGAATAATAGAATATGTAACCCTTTGAGCCTGGCTTCTTTGTTTTATTTTATTTTATCTTATTTTTTTAAGTAATCTACACCCAACATGGGGCTTGAACTTACAACCCCAAGATCAACAGTCACATATTCCAGCAAATAAGCCAGTCAGGTGCCCCAGGTCTCCAGGTCTGGCTTCTTTGAAATTCATCCATATTATTTTGAGTATCAGAAATTTGTTCCTTAGGGGTGCTTGGGTGGCTCAGTTGGTTAAGTGTCTAATTCTTGATTTCAGCTCAGGTTGTGATCTCAGGGTCATGAATCTGAGCCCCAAGTCTGGCTCAGGAGGGTGTCTACTTCTCTCCCTCTCCCCTTGCCCCTCCCCACACTCACATGCATGCATGCACTCTGTCTCTCTCTAAAATAAATACATAAATCTTTTTAAAAAATTGTTTTTTTTAAAGATATTTATTTATTATTTATTTGAGAGAGAAGGTGAGAGAGAGAGAACAGGAGCCAAGGGTGAGGGGAGAAGCAGAGGGAGAAGCAGACTCCCCGATGAGCAAGGAGCCCCACACTGGGCTCAATCCCGGGACTCCATGATCATGACCTGAGGCAAAGGCAGACGCTCAACCGACTGAGCCACCCAGGTGCCCGAAATTTGTTCCTTTTTATCTCTAAACAGTGTTCATCTGTATGATGAACATACCACAGTTTGTGTATCCATTCACTAGTTCAGGGACATTTAGATGATTGCCAGTTTTTGGTAATTTTGAATAAAGCTGTTATAAAAGTCACATATAGGCTTTTGTGTAAACGTAAGTTTTTAGGGGGACCTGGCTGGTTCAGTTGGTAGAGCATGCAACTCTTGATCTCAGAGTTGTAAATTCAAGTCCCGTGTTGGGTATAGAGATTACTTAAAAATAAAATATTTAAAACAAACAAATAAATGTAAGTTTTTAAACCAGCCTTGCATTCCCAGGATAATTCCAATTTGACCATGATGCAGTGTATTTTTTATATATTGTTTAATTCAATTTGTTAATATTTTGTTGAAGATTTTTGCTTGTGTATGTCTTCATGAGACATATTGGTCTCAAGTTTTCTTTTCTTGTAATATCTTAATGTGCTGTTGCTATCAGGGTAATCTTGGCTTCATAAAATGAGTTGGAAATGTTTCCTCCTCTTTTATTTTCTGGAAGAGACTGTAAAATTGATATTATTTCTTCTTAAATATTTGGTAGAATTAGCAATTGAAGCCTGTTGGCTCTGGGGTTCTCTTGGCTAAAAGTTTTTTTGTTTTTTTTTTTTTTAAGATTTATTTATTTATGAGAGAGAGAGAGTGAGGGGGGATGGAAAGGGAGAGGGAGAGAGAGAATCTTTAGCGGACTTCCCACTGAGCAAGGACCCCCAACTTAGGGCTCTATCTAAGGATGCTGAGATCATGACCTGAGCCGAAATCAAGAGCCAGGAGCTTAACAGACTAAGCCACCCAGGTGCCCCTTGGCTAAAAGATTTTTAACTACAAATTTATTTTATTTAATAAATATTGGATGTGGGTCCCCCCACCCACCCCACCAAAAAATTTTTATAAATTAAAAAATAGGGGCGCCTGGGTGGCATAGCGGTTAAGCATCTGCCTTCGGCTCAGGGCGTGATCCCGGCGTTATGGGATCGAGCCCCACGTCATGCTCCTCTGCTATAAGCCTGCTTCTTCCTCTCCCACTCCCCCTGCTTGTGTTCCCTCTCTCGCTGGCTGTCTCTATCTCTGTCGAATAAATAAAAAAAAAATCTATAAATTAAAAAATAAATACTGGAATATTTAGATTATCAACTTTTTTTTTTAAGATTTATTTATTTCAGAGAGAGACACAGAGAGAGGGAGTGCGTGTGAGAGCAGAGGGGAGGGGAAGAGGAAGAGGGAGAGAGAAACTCAAGCAGACTCTGCACTGAGCATGGAGCCTGACAAGGGGCTCATTCTCACCACCTGAGATCAGACCTGAGCTGAAACCAAGAGTCAAATGTTGAACTGACTACACCACCCAGGCACCGCACAGATTATCAATATTTTGAGTGAGTTTCAATAGGCTGTGCCTTTTAAGAAATCGGTGAATCTCATCTGAGTTATCAAATTTATAGTCATAAAATTGTTATTTATTACCCTTTCACTATTGGTAAAGTCTATAGTAATGTTCCTTCTTTCATTCTTTTCCCCCTTTCATTCCTTTTTTTTTTTAAAGATTTTATTTATTTATTTATTTATTTATTTATTTATTTATTTATTTGACGGAGAGAGTACAAGCAGGCGGAGTGGCAGGCAGAGGGAGAGGCAGAAGTAGGCTTCCCACTTAGCAGAGAGCCCGATTTGGGTCTCAATCCCAGGACCCTGGGATCAGGACATGAGCCAAAGGCAGACACTCAACTGACTGAGACACCCAGGCGCCACACTAAGTTTTTTTTAAAAGATCTATTTATTTATCTGTTTGAGAGAGAGCAAGAGAGGTAGAGAGCACGTGCAGAGAGGAGCAGAGGGAGAGGGAAAAGGAGACTCTACCGTGAGTGGGTAGCCAATATTACTCGATCTCATGATCCTGAGATCATGACCTGAGCCAAAATCAAGAGTTGCCTAACTGACTGAGCCACCCAGGTGCCCCTCTCTGACTCTTTTTTTTAAAGGTTCTTCTAATTATACCGGGCCTACTTGAGTAACCCAAGATAATCTTCCCATCTCAGGTTCCTTAACTCAATCACATCTGTGAAGTCCCTTTTGCTTTGTAAGGTAACATATTCACAGGTTCCAGGGATGAGGATGTTCACATTATACTGCCTGCAGATTGGAACTGTGCTGTTTGTTTTTGTTTTAACATTTTATTTTTTAAAGAAATCTCTACATGGGCACCTGAGTGGCTCAGTCAGTTAAGCATTTGCCTCTGGCTCAGGTCATGATCCCGGAGTTCCGGGACTGAGTCCCACATTGGGCTCCCTGTTTGGCAGGGAGTCTGCTTCTCCCTCTGCCCCTCACCCTACTTGTGCTCTCGCTCTCTCTCTCAAATAAATTAAGAAAAAAATTAAAAATAAATAATGTCTACACCTAACATGGGGTTGTAATTTACAACTTGGGGCTCAAATTTATGACCCCGAGATCAAGAGTTAAATGCTCTACCAACTGAGCCAGCCAAGCACACCACCACACCACTGGACATCTTAACCTTGAGCCTCCTAACTCTATAATCTATTCTCCCCACAGTAGGTAGAAAGATATTTTCAAAATATTTTCTATTTTCTTTTATTTTTTTTAAGATTTTATTTTATTTATTTATTTGACAGAGAAAGAGGCAGCGAGAGAGTGAACACAAGCAGGGGGAGTGGGAGAGGGAGAAGCAGGCTTCCTGCTGAGCAGGGAGCCTGATGCGGGGCTCTATCGCAGAACGCTGGGATCATGACCTGAGCAGAAGGCAGATGCTTAATGACTGAGCCACCCAGGTGCCCCTCAAAATATTGTCAATAAAATTCACATACTTTTCAATGGGCACCAAAGCCCTGCAATATCTGGTTCTGCCTCCCCATTTGGCCTCATTTCCCACTATTCTTCCTCTCAACCACAAATCTCCAATCATACTGATCGCCTTGTGCCTATGTTCAGGAAGTTTATTTCCTACTCAGAGCCTTTGCACTTGCTGTTCTCCCTGCCTAGAACACAAACCCCATGGTCTGATACCTCATTTCACTATGGTCTCAGTTTACATATCATTTCAGAGCAGACTTCCTGGCTACCAATGTAAAATGATAATCCTCATACCCCTTGAAACATCGCTCTCTCCCTTACTCTGTTTGTTTCTTACATTGTTATACTTCCACTTCTCCATTTCCAAAGACTAAGCTGCACATGGGTATTAACATTATCTTATTGACTATGCTATCCTAGCACAAGGCTTGGCACAAGACAGGTGATTAATAAGTATTTGTTCAATGAATGAATGAATTCTCTCCTTTCCTAAATATACTTCTATGACTCCCAAAGGTATGTGATGGGAGGGGCCAAAGGGGAGACTAGAAAGACTGTTATTTGCACTCCCACAGCCCCTTGTGTCTACCTCAATATTTCCCTTATTTATTTAACAGATATTTATGGAGTACCAACTCTGTCCCAGGCAATGGTGAAAACCAGAAAGCTTTTATGGAGCTCCTGACGATGAATGGTAATCCAGAAATGGGGAAAATAAATGCCAATTGCCAAATAGGTTATATGCCATGAAGAGGAGGTGCATGGTATCATGGGAGTGGATGTAGGGAATTCTAACAAGTCTGGAGGATTGGAGAGGGCTTCCCTGAGGAAGTGCCAGATGAGCTAATATGTGAAGAGTATGTAGGAGTGAAGTGGGGGGTGATTGTGTGCAAGGAGGAACGTGGTTCTCAGCATTGATTCTGGCATACACTGGGACTCAAGAGGCCTGCCTGGCCAGCATGAGGGTGATGGAGATGTGGCCACAGAATCAAGCCAGGTCTGACTAGGCAAGACAGGATAAGTGGAGGCCATTTTTCCTTTCCTCCACCTCCAGGGGGCAGCCCATTTGTTGGTTCCAGGCCTGGGATGTTCCTGACCAGCAGGGTCCAGGAGTATGAGCGTCTAAATCAGATTTTGAGAAACACTGAATTAGGGGCTAGTTTCTCACTAAATGTTTGACGAATGAATTCATGCTTGTTGGGCTGAACATAGTGGCAAAACATTTTTGTGCAGCCTCTTTGGCAACCAATTTACAGTATATGATCTCAGGCAGTTGATTATCTTCCCTTCTTCCTTGCTTTCTTCCAGAGTTGAATCAGCAAGCATTTCTTCGTCTCTCTCTTCTTCAGATTTTTAATTTTGTATTATTATTCTTTTTAAATTTATTTATTTTTAAAGATTTTATTTATTTGTCAGAGAGAGAGAGCGCACACAAGCGGGGGCGGGGCAGCAGGCAGAGGGAGAAGCAGGCTCTCTGCTGAGCAAGGAGCCCAATGTGGGACTTGATCCCAGGACCCTGGGATCATGACCTAAGCTGAAGGCAGACACTTAACTGACTGAGCCACCAAGGCGTCCCAAGATTTTATTTGTTTGTTTATTTTAGAGAGAGTAAGGGCCAAAGGGAAAGGGGACGAGACAGAGAGAGAGAGAGAATATGAATCTTTTTTAAAGATTTTATTTATTTATTTATTTGACAGAGATAGAGACAGCCAGCGAGAGAGGGAACACAAGCAGGGAGAGTGGGAGAGGAAGAAGCAGGCTCATAGCAGAGGAGCCTGACGTGGGGCTCGATCCCACAACGCCGGGATCACGCCCTGAGCCAAAGGCAGACGCTCAACCACTGTGCCACCCAAGTGCCCCGAGAGAGAATGTGAATCTTAAGCAGACTCTGTACCCAAGCGCAGAGCCTGACTTGATTCTCAATCCCAGGACCCTGAGATAATGACCTGAGCTGAAACCAAGAGTTGGATGCTTAACCATCTGAGCCATCCAGGCACCCCTTAAATTTATTAATTTTTTTTTTAAAGATTTTTTTTTAATTTATTTATTCGACAGAGATAGAGACAGCCAGCGAGAGAGGGAACACAAGCAGGGGGAGTGGGAGAGGAAGAAGCAGGCTCATAGCGGAAGAGCCTGATGTGGGGCTCGATCCCGTAACGCCGGGATCACGCCCTGAGCCGAAGGCAGACGCTTAACTGCTGTGCCGCCCAGGTGCCCCTAAATTTATTAATTTTTTAAAGTAATCTCTACACCCAATGTGGGGCTTGAACTCACAATTCTGACATCAAATTTGCATGCTCTTATGACTGAGGCAGCCAGGTGCCCCAAGACTTTTTTTTTTTTTAAGTGGGTGGGAGGGGCAGAGGGAGAGAGAGATAATCCCAAGCAGGCTCCACACCCAGTATGGAGCCCAACTCTGGACTCAAACTCACAACCCCAAGATCAGGACCCGAGGCCAAATCAAGAGTCGGATGCTTAACTGACTGAGCCACCCAGGCACCCACCCCTCCCTCTAAGACTTTTTATTTTTAAGTAATCTCTATGTCCAATGTGGGGCTCAAACTCATGACTCCAAGATCAAGAGTCACATGCTCCACTGACTAAGCCAGGCAGGTGCTCCTCAGCAAGCATTTATTACATGTTTGTATCATAAAAATATTTAAAATGTTGCAGTTGGGGCGCCTGGGTGGCTCAGTTGGTTAAGCATCTGAAGCATCTGCCTTTAGCTCAGGTTGTGATCCCTGAGTCTGGCTCTCAGCTCAGCAGGGAGTTGGCTTCTCCCCCTGCCTCTGCCCCTGCTCCTCCTCTCTCTTTCTCTCACATGGGCTCTAATAAGTGAAATCTTTTAAGAAAAATAATAAAATGTTCACTCATATCCCAGATTGCCAAGTGCTAAGAGAAGGCAAGGCAGTATACAGCAGGATTCAAATGGTAATGTATTTCTGTAAATTAAAAAAAAAATTTGTTTTTAAGTAGGCTCCACATGCAAGGTGGGCCTTGAACTCAGGACCCTAAGATTAAGAGTTACATGCTCTACTGACTGAGTCAATCAGGCACCCCAACAATGGAATTTTTTTGAGTACCTAATATGTACTAGCAACTTCTAGGCAGAAAGGGTAAAGGCTAGGGGGGATAGTGAGTAGGAATGGAAATTAGAAAAAAAAAAAAGGAAGTGCATATAATAATAATAATTGCAACATTTAAAAAACATAGTATGGGGCACCTGGGTGGCTCAGTTGGTTGACCATCCGACTCTTGGTTTTGTCTCAGGTCATGATCTCAGGGTCCTGAGATCAAGCCCCACAGTGGGCTCGCACTTGCACTCAGCAGGGAGTCTGCTCAAGATCCACCGCCCCCCCCCCGCCGCCCCCACTCTCTCTCTCAAATAAATAAATAAACCTTTAAAAAAAATGTAGCAGGTACTGTGTTTTTCACGCAACAATCTTGTGAGCTAGGTCCTATCATGAGCCATTTGCTGAGCCTCAGAAAGATGAAATGACTTGTCTGAGGCTATATAGCTGGTAAATGTGAAGCCATGATTGTATATCCAGGCTGTCTGGTTCTGGTGTGTGGGCTCTTGGATTTAACACCATTTTAGAGTGTACATAGTATGTAGGTGTTGAAAAATATCCAATTATCCAAAACTTGGAAGTAAAGCAAAAGAATAGCTTCATGGAACTCCAATTTGCTTTTTCAGTTCACAATATGTATTGGCAACCTTTTCTTATTACCACAAGTAGATCTACCTACTTTTCAAATATTGTATATTATTTTCTACAGTTTATTTCACTAGTTCTCCATGTAGGGCATTCAAGCCAATTTTGATTTTTGTTCTTTTACAATTCTGATGTAAACTTCCTTCCTATGCATCTTTTTGTACACATGCACAAGTATTTGGGATGGAGACCCACAAGTGGAAATTCCAATCGAATGCATGAAATATGGCAACTCCTTGCTTGTTTTCTGATTATGAGAGAGGTTGAACATCTATTTTTAATGTTTATTAGCCATACAGATTTTCTTTTCTGTGTATTGTCTACTCATCCTCTTTGTCCATTTTTTTTTAATTTTAAGTAATCTTTATGTCCAACGTGGGGTTCAAGCTCATGACCCTGAGATCAAGAGTTGCATGCTCTACTGACTGAGACAGCCAGGTGCCCCCATCCATTTTCTTTCTTTTTTTTTTTTTAAAGATTTTATTTATTTATTCGACAGAGATAGAGGCAGCCAGCGAAAGAGGGAACACAAGCAGGGGGAGTGGGAGAGGAAGAAGCAGGCTTCCAGCAGAGGAGCCTGATGTGGGGTTCGATCCCAGGACTCCGGGATCACGCCCTGAGCCGAAGGCAGACGCTTAACCGCTGTGCCACCCAGGCGCCCCCCATCCGTTTTCCATTAAATTATCTTTTTCTTATTGGTTTATAGGACTTCTTTCTTTATTTTGAATATTGATCCTTTGTTGAATATGTTGCAGATATTTTATCCCTGTCTTCTGCTTATAAGAGAAAGCAAAGTTAAAAGAAATTTGCTTATGGTGTTTTTGTATATAGAGGAGTTTGAAATTTTTTTAAATTTATTTTTATTTATGCATTTATTTATTTTTAAAATAGTCTCCATGCCCAATGTGGGGCTTGGACTCACCACCCTGAGATCAAGGGTGCATGCTCTGCCAACTGAGCCAGCCAAATGCCCTGGAGTTTGTAATTTTTAATCTCTTGTTTTAATTTTAATTCCTGTTTTTGAGTCTTCGGGAGGCAGAAGAGTTCAGAGTAGCTCAAAGTGCTGGGTCTGAAGTCCGAAGTTTCTAGGTTGCAATCCCATCTCTACTTTATGCTAACAGTAAGCAGTGGCCAAGGTGGTTGGTGCGAAAGCCCTTTCTGCATGTATAGACAGAAAAGGTAAAATAATACCTCTCTCCCTCATTGTGAGGGTTAACTGGATGAGTGTATGGAAATAGCACCTGAAAATGATAAAGAGCTCAGTAATAGAAATGATAACTAACGGTTATTAATATCATGATGACGACATTTTAGACATTTGGCACAGGGTAGACCAAAAGGGGGAAGTGACTTACCCAACGACAGGCTTTAGGCGACCAGGCCTTAACCTGAAGAACTCAGGTGCGGCGCTGTCCCCTCCCCCCTAAGCCCCACCCCCTTGAGCCTTGCCTCCTCCTCCGGGACTCGGTCCCTGCCCGGGCCACAGCCGGAAGCCCAGTGCCAGACGAGTGGGCCTGGCGCGTGATGGGCGCGCGTGACACAGTAGGGGCGGGTCTGAGAGGCTGGATGAGCCGGGATAGGGCGTCAGGTTCGCGCGGAAGGGGCGGGGCAGGTCAGGGGGCGGGGCTTAGCTGGAGCTGGCCTTGGGACCGGGCTTCCGCGTGCGTTGGTCCGGCGGGCGAGGGCGCGCGGCGGGGGCGTGCCCGGCGGGGGGCGG
>NC_048230.1:69818423-69905800 GCF_002007445.2 Ailuropoda melanoleuca | reverse complement strand
CCTAACGGCGGCGTTGGCGGCGGCAGCAGCGGCGGTGCTGGGGCTGGCGAGCGTCGCGACTTCAGGTCCCGCGGCGGCGCCTGCAAGAGACCCTGGCCGCGGTTGGAGGCGGGAGGCGCGCGGCGGAGGCGCTTGGCGATGGTGGGCGTCCCTGGAGCGGCCGCCTTCCAGCGTAAGCGGGGCGGGAAGACCGGAGGCTGAGGGGGGCGTGTGAGGGGCCTGCTGCTCCACAGGCGCGAGCTCCCGGGAGGCCCCCGGCGCGAGGCGGGGTTGGGGAAACTGAGGCCCGAAGCAGGGAGGTGGATCCAAGGTCACGCGGCGGGCCGGGCCTTCCCGGGTTCTCGAGGCCGTCCGGGTGCTTCCTGCGCCCCCCGGGGGGTCGGGGCTCGCGATGTGAGCGAAGCTGTGCGGACCGCGGCCTCGGAGCCCAGGCCCGGCCGGCGTCCATCAGACTTACCGGCGGACAAGGATTGTTTTGTTCTCCGGTGCTGGGGCCACTAAGTCCGGCTCCTGGGGAAGTACTACATATGCCCAGTTTCAAGGGGTGTGTGGCGAATGGTGGAGGAGGCGAGGACGGCCTCTTTGAGGGGGCCTGTTGAGTGCAGGCTCAGGGGTCAGACTGCGTGGGTTCACATTCTGGTTCCCCCGCTTGGGGGATGTGACCTTGAGTCTTTCCGAGCCTCAGTTCCTTCTTCTGCAAAATGGGGGTGTGAAGAGCGTTTCCACCCCCATACCCCCCGCCAGGGTTCTTGGGTTTTGTGGGGCCAGTAGAATGTTTGGCACAGACTGGGACATACACGAGCGTGAAAACTGTTATTATTGTAATCGCTGATAAACCTCATCCAGGGTGAACCTCCCTCGGAAAAGGCCGAAATTGGGCTCTGGTTGTGTATTTGTTTAAGATGTTGTCTTAGGTTAGTCCTGCTTTATATGATCCAGTTGTTTTTCTTACCTCCATTTCTCTATTACCGCATTTGTCTAGTGTTCCTCCTAGAATTTTGAGATCCTTGGGGGAGGGGTGGTATCTCTTAATAACAATAAATTTTTAATTGTTTCTTGTTACAATAACAGTCATAGTCAACATTTTTTTTTAAAGATTTTATTTATTTATTCAACGGAGATAGAGACAGCCAGCGAGAGAGGGAACACAAGCAGGGGGAGTGGGAGAGGAAGAAGCAGGCTCATAGCAGAGGAGCCTGATGTGGGGCTCGATCCCACAACGCCGGGATCATGCCCTGAGCCGAAGGCAGACGCTTAACCGCTGTGCCACCCAGGCGCCCCGAGAATGGTACTTTTTACTTAATAAATGATTTAATAAATATTGAAAGAATAGAATGCAAAATGCCTGCTGCTCAAAAAATGTTGACTATGGGGCGCCTGGGTGGCACAGCGGTTAAGCGTCTGCCTTCGGCTCAGGGCATGATCCCGGCGTTGTGGGATCGAGCCCCACATCAGGCTCCTCTGCTATGAGCCTGCTTCTTCCTCTCCCACTCCCCCTGCTTGTGTTCCCTCTCTCGCTGGCTGTCTCTATCTCTGTCGAATAAAAAAAAAAAAAATACCATTCTCGGCCATGGGAATATAGCAAAAAAATGGATAGACCTTATCAGCCTCTGCGTTTGGAGTGGGGAGGGGAAGACAAGGTAAATGAGGAAACATGAGACCATATTGCTTGTTTTTTCTTCATTTAATCCTGGTGATGGTGTAAATAAAAGTATTTGAATATGCCCATTTTGCCACAGTTGAAACTGAAGAACACTGTGATATAGCTAGCCTCAGAGCCCTGAGTCTTTCATATAAAGGGAGGCTTTACGTGGTCTCTCTTCTTTGACACTCATTAAAAGTTGGATTAAAGAAATGCAAAGTAGATGCATCCAGCAATGCCTCTTCATATCAAGCCTACGGTTGCTGCTTTTGGTAGTTTGAGCCTTTCCTCTTGGAGCTTATACCAAAAGAGAGGCAGAGGTGACCGGTTAGGTCTAAGATGCACTGTCTCTGTAAAGGAAAGGACTGTTAATAACAACTCAAGTTTTTTACATCCAAACCTGTTTTATGTAATTTTTGGTTTAAAATATACTACCAAAGTGCAGTTTTTGGTTCTATTATGTAACGAAGATTTATTTATTTATTTTAGTGTTCCTAATAGAATTCTGTTATTACATTCTTTTTTTTTTTTTTTTTTTAAGATTTTATTTATTTGACAGAGATAGAGACAGCCAGTGAGACAGGGAACACAAGCAGGGGGAGTGGGAGAGGAAGAAGCAGGCTCATAGCGGAGGAGCCTGATGTGGGGCTCAATCCCATAACGCCGGGATCACGCCCTGAGCCGAAGGCAGACGCTTAACCGCTGTGCCACCCAGGCGCCCCCTGTTATTACATTCTTAGCAGCTTAGTGCACTCTTTTAATCTGGAAGCATATAGTAAGTTTCATTAAAATATCGAGAGGAGGGGCGCCTGGGTGGCACAGCGGTTAAGCGTCTGCCTTCAGCTCAGGGCGTGATCCCGGCGTTCTGGGATCGAGCCCCACGTCAGGCTCTTCCACTATGAGCCTGCTTCTTCCTCTCCCACTCCCCCTGCTTGTGTTCCCTCTCTCGCTGGCTGTCTCTATCTCTGTCAAATAAATAAATAAAATCTTTAAAAAAAAAAAATATCGAGAGGATTTTTTCAGTGACGTTTCCACGATACAGTTAGATTCAGCATTGACCATCTGCTAAGCATCAGGGCCTGTGTTATTGTAGGGCTTACAATATGAATAAAGCAGATTCTTGCCTCTCGGAGCTTACCTATAGTCTTGATTGGCTAATGTTTTTAACTGAAGTGCCGGGCAGAGAACGTAGGAGCTCCGAGTCCTTGGGGAAAGTAGTCTAGAGCATTGGCTTCAGATGTTCAGTAGATAGGGTTGAGTATGCATACATGTGATGTTTTAAGTTACAATTACAGTGCTAACTGTAGTCTGTGTTATGTACATTTTATAACACTTGCAAAAATACATTTTGCGAAGGATGAACTAAAATATAAGTAGAAGTTCCAACAACATCTTTGCATACCCTGGTGTGAATAATAACTATGCATCTTGGGGATGGGGACCATTGGTCTTGTATGGGACCCTTTCAACCCATGAAGTCTGTTGAAATTCACTTATGGAATTGTGGCTCGGTTGAAATCTTGGGGTCCAGTCCTATTACCTTTGAGACTTTGGGCTCATTATTTAACCTTTCTGTGCACTTTATTTTCCTCATCTGTTAAAATGGAGTTGATGAGAGTTCCTGCCCCACCTACAGTTTTGCGATGATTGATAATATGTATTGGTAATGTATATGATAACATATGTAGAGTACTTAGACTGCGCTTGACCCACTATTTTGGGTGTTGCTTGTACCTGAGAATACAAGGAAGACTTAGGATCTCACAGGGTATGTAGTAGGGGCCCTGTACCTATGCATAGATAATAATAAAGTGCTTAAAGTGCTCAAGGCAGAGTCTTTTGGGAATATAGGGTAGGAATAACTAATTGTTCTTAAAGGGTCCAAGTAAGGTTTAGGAAAGGAGGTGACATTTGAAGCAGGGCTAAGAAGGAGAGGGGCTTTTTCCGGGAGAGGAGCGGTGGACCTCTTTAGGTACTGAGCAGATACTTGGATTCTCTGGAGGGCTTAGTGAGTAGTTCTCCAGATCTGGACCTGCAGGGAACTTGATTAGAGCTTGTATACCTTGTTAATAGGATAACAGTGAGTTCTGGCTGGAGTTGTTCCTGGCAGGGTCCAGATGGCAAGGAAGCCTATTCCAGAACTTTTCACAGCACCACAGCTCTTTTCTCTCTGATGACACTTACCTCATTCTGCCTTCTTAGTTATCTAAGAATATAAACTCCTAAATGTAAGCTCCTTAAGAGTTACAGTATCTGCATTTTTTTTAATCTTACTTTGCCTAACAAGGTAAGTGGGGAGTCCTTAAACATGGAGAAATGTATATAAGTCATTGGACCTTCAAAGAATTCTGAACAGTTAGAAGTAAAATGGTAAATGACCATACTTACTAGTGAACAGCTTGATTACAGATATGGTAGATAGGTCCTGTGCATTACTATTCAAAAGGGGTGAGGATTGTCCTGTTCAGTAATGCTTTCCTTATCTGGCATTTGTCCGTTAGCATGAAAGAAGAGATGCGAAAGTGTACCTGAAAGACTTCCTGGAGGTTGAATTAGGTACCTTCCATTTGCTCCTCTAAGTCTACTCTCCATCTGTTGCCTGTTCTCTGCCCTGGGAGGCTGACTTATCTGTATGATCTACATCAAGAGCTTCCTTCCCATCTGAGGTTAGGGAATTTTAATTTCCATGCTCCCTTCCTATGGGTATTGCCTCTGGCTGGTTGTGTCCCTTGATTGAAGATTGCTATTCCTCTAAAGGAGTCTCTCTACGGCTCCTGGATTTGGAAAGTTTTTATTTCCTTTGTTCCTCCAGTTTAGAAGTGCCCTCTCTAATCCCAGGGTACTGTTCTCCCTTGTGATTATCACCTTTATAGTCCTGTTATTAAACCCTCCGTGAATTATCCTTACTCTGGAGTATGCTGTCTTTCCTGCTGGGACCATGACTGTGATTGAAGCTTGTATACCTCATTAATAGCGGTAACACCTCAGCCTTTCACTCAGAGCTCATTCATATTCTGCACATTCTTCAAAGATACTTGTCTGAGCCCAGCTTATAAGTAGTTTTTAAAGTTTATTTATTTAAGTAATCTTTACATCCAGCATGGGGCTCAGACTCAAGACTTCTGACTGAGCGAGCCAGCCAGGCACTCCCCTCGTAAGCAGGTTTTTTTTTTTTTTTTTTTTTTTTAAGATTTTATTTATTTATTTGACAGAGAGAGAGACAGCGAGAGAGGCAACACAAGCAGGGGGAGTGGAGAGTGAGAAGCAGGCTTTCCGTTGAGCAAGGAGCCCGATGTGGATGTGGGGCTCGATCCCACGACCCTGGGATCATGACCTGAGCTGAAGGCAGATGCTTAACGACTGAGCCGCCCAGGTGCCCCTCGTAAGCAGATTTTAAAAGCAACAAGTCACATGAAGTGGAGGAAGGTACCCCAGGTAAGCATACTGACAGTGAGAGACAGGGTCTCGTCCTCTCTTTGGTCCTTACCTACTATGCCATACTGATGCGTTTAGTCATTTTCCCCCAAACGATTGGGCAAGAAAAAAAAACCCCTAGAAGCACCGTAATCTGTGACCACACAATCCAGACCAGTTAAATTGCAGTTAGTAGCCTATTTAAAAAGGCAGAGATACATGTGAGGCAGGTTGTTGATCATAATGGAAAAAATTTGCAGGCGGACTTTGGGTTTGAGGCCCAGTTCTGGGAAGTTTTTCAATTTCTGAGACTCAAGTTTGCTTACTCTATAAATGAGAATAATTCCTGCCTAATAATAACTAATAGTGAATGTTTATTTTGGGCTAGATATCATGCATTTACCTTTTGCTTTTTAATCCTCCAGTCTTTTAGGTAGGTATATTTCCTGATTTTATAAATTATGAAATTGACTCAGATGTTATAGAACTAATAAATGACAAAGTCCAGATTAAAATCTAGATTTTTCTGACAGCGGAGCCTGAGCTCTTAACATTAAGGTAGTTGTTACTTAAAAATGTGTTGACTGGGGTGCCTGGCTTGGTTGGTGGAGCATGTGATTCTTGATCTCAGGGTTGTAGGTTTGAGCCCCATGTTGGGTGTAGAGATTACTTAAAAAAAATAAAATCTTAAAAAAAAAAAAAGTTGACCTTTGGGGCACCTGGCTGGCTCAGTTGGTAGAGCACGTGACTTTTGATCTCAGGGTATTGAGTTTGACCCCCCACTTTCGGCATAGAGACTACCTTAAAAAAAAAATGTGTTGACCGGGACAGCTGGGTGGCTTGTTAAGCTGCTGCGTTGGGTTCAGGGTCCTGGGAAGGAGTCCCCTCATCCGGGGAGCCTGCTTCTCCCTTTGCCTCTGCCACTCCCCATGCTTGTGCTTTGTCACCCTCTCTGACAAATAAATAAATAAAATCTTTAAAAAAAAATTTGTTGACCATCAATGAATGGGAAAATCAACCCTAATTTCTGTACTCTGACACTGTGAAGTTCCTATATTTGAAAGGTCTAAGTTCTCAGAATACAGCATTTATAAGGGAAGCAGTGCTTATAGATATCTATAAATATTACTGCACTACAGAAGTTTTTCTGGTTGTTTCTCCCCTTTTTGAGGGAGACGTTCAGAACCTTTTTTGCCGCATGTTGTATAAACCCCACCACATCTCCCACCTCTACCCCATGGCAGAGTAGTGCGAAGTGAGCTGAAGGCTTTGAGAGTAGTAATATTGCCACAAAACTTTAATTATTTAGTCACTTGCTATCTACATGTTAATATAGAGTTGGTATTTCAGTGAGTCCTTGTGTAGAATTGGGTATAAGTTTTCCTATTAGTAACAAAGTTATCAGGGCACCTGGCTGGCTCGTCGCCAGAGTGTGCGACCCTTAATCTCGGGGTCGTAATTTCAAGCCCCACGTTGGGCATGGAGCCTACTTTAAAAACAAACAAACAAACAAACAAACAAAAACCGCAAGCAAAACAAACAAAAAACCAAATTTATCCTTTGATTTCATTTGTTTTGAGGGTTATTTTTATTTATTTATTTATTTATTTTTAAAAGATTTTATTTATTTATTTGACAGAGATAGAGACAGCCAGCGAGAGAGGGAACACAAGCAGGGGGAGTGGGAGAGGAAGAAGCAGGCTCATAGCGGAGGAGCCTGATGTGGGGCTCGATCCCATAACACTGGGATCACGCCCTGAGCCGAAGGCAGACGCTTAACCGCTGTGCCACCCAGGCGCCCCTGTTTTGAGGGTTATTGACTGGTTGTTTTGAGAGTTGGGACTTACTAAATTGAATCATGTTTTGGATACTTGTAATGATTTTTGTCTTCATCTTTGACTATTGGATGCATCTGTGCTGGTTCTACCATTGGCTTTCCTCTATACAAATTGACTTAAAGCTTGTTCCTGAGTATTAAGCCTGTTGTGGGACATGCAGATCTAGACTTTTTGATTAGTTATTTGAATTCAGTGAATGCTTTTTGGCAGAAAAGATCATTCAAAAGGTAGTGTACAAGAAATGAATGTAGCACTAAGGATCAAGATGAGTTAATTCACTAAGTTCATACCTCTCCCAGGATAAGGAAAAAATGGGAGGAAGGAGGTGTGGAAAAAAGATTTCTCACCTGCCAGTTTTATCGTCATTCCTTAGTTTTAGAGTATTGTTTTGAACCTCATATTATAGAAAGCAGTCACTGAATTGTAAAGATTTACTTCAAATTTGTGAAAGCTTGACGACTTAATGAGGGACAGTCTCTCCCTGGTTATTGTTTCTGCTATGGTAAGATTGCCAAGAGGAGGGGCCCCACTATTGCTGTACTGACTGGCCCCATGTGCAATACGAGCTAGTATGTGTACATGTGACAGACCCTGTCTCTGGGTTTTATTATGGCTGGTTAAGTAGCGTTTTGCCTTCGTCTCTGGTTTCTGTCTCTGGCCCCTTGAAGCTATCTGAAATTATAGGGGCTGGGGTACCATAAATTAAACTTGTGAAATGAGTCCATTGCAGATGTATCAACTGAATCGGACTTTTAAGTCCAGTTGAATTCTTCAAAAAGGGGGTCTTTGCTAGGTTTTCTGCTGGGTGTTTTTCATCTCATGTAATTCTTGGAACAACCTTGGGAGGGAGTTAGTATCTCTGTTTTACTGATGAGGAAGTAAGACTCAGAACTTAAATAAATTGCCCAAGGTCACACAGTTAATCAGTAGCAGATGCACTATTCAAACTTTGTTCAGTTCTGGTGTTGAGTTCATTCATTTTACATTGAGACCTGAGTACAAAACCTACTGTTTTTTACTATCACATGACTTCATTTTACTAACTAGACTAGAGGTTTTTAGACATGTGTTCCTTGGACCCTGGTGTTCCCTGAAGATACTTGATTTCCCATCATCTTTCTTCAAGAACTAACTTTCTCTAACATCTCTTATTTAAAAAAAAAGTGTTAGGAATTGGAATATGATTTAGAGACCACTCCTGTACTGGATCTTGGTCTTGTTCAGAGGTATCCTGAATTAGACTTAGAGGTGAATTAAAAAAAAAAAAAAAAAAAAGGGCAACAGAAACTCTCAGCATCCTTTACCAATTCATCCCATATGTTTCCTGATCTTAGCAGTGAAACAGATGATGGCAGTGAACATCAAAAGCCCAAGTAAGTCCGTATTAATTTTGTATGGCCCTGTGAGGATCAAATATGGGTCATCCAATATAGTATATGGACTTACGATGTGAACCTTTAGTTTGGAATGTGGCTCTTGAAGATTTGACTCTACTTTTCTATTTTGTATTGCCATAATTAAGTGCAGAAATTAAAATAAAATTTAGAATAACTCAGAGCTAGGTATCCTTCTGTCTGAATTTATAGCTTTGGAGTTGGCTAGACCTTTCAATTAAATTAGCTGATGGCGACAAATATGTAATCTGACCTCTTCAGCAGCTCAAGTTGAAATGTTAATACCAGTCATAACACAGCTCCCTTGACACACTGCTTTGACCTTTTCCTCTCCTACAAATGTTTCCCTTATTCCTTTGTTAACTTAGCCATCTCCGTGCAGAGGTCATGCCTGCTTTTAATTTTTCGAAGCCGCATGAGAGCAGACACTGAACAGCATAGATTTATTCATTTTTACCTTATGTCCCAGAAACTACACTAATGATAAAATTATNACTTGTTATTTTCTGATTTTGGTGTTTTTGTTTTGGGGTTTTGGTTCTTTGGGTTTTTTTTTTTTTAAAGATTTTATTTATTCGACAGAGATAGAGACAGCCAGCGAGAGAGGGAACACAAGCAGGGGGAGAGGGAGAGGAAGAAGCAGGCTCACAGCAGAGGAGCCTGACATGGGGCTCGATCCCATAACGCCGGGATCACGCCCTGAGCCGAAGGCAGACGCCTAACCGCTGGGCCACTCAGGCGCCCCAATATATTTCATTTTTTTTTAAAGATTTTATTTATTTGCCAGAGATAGAGCAAGAGAGAGAGTGCACGGGCAGGGGAAGCAGCAGGCAGAGGGAGAAGCAGGCTCCCTGCTGATCAAGGAGCCCAATGCTGGGCTCCATCCCAGGACCCTAGGATCATGACCTGAGCCAAAGACAGATGTAACCGACTGAGCCATCCAGGCGTCCCTCCCATGTATTTTTTAGCTAGTTTATATCCTTACCACTACCTGCCCTCTGCCTCCCCTCTCTGTAAAATCTTACATAATAGTGACATTTTTCTCCACCAAAAATGTGGCAAGGTTTTTTAGTTCTTAATATTGAGAAAATGATTATGTCTTTGACTTTGTTTCCCTCTAGAGTAGTGGAGCCAGCCTTGCAGGGAGAAAAGGCAGGCATAAAGCAAGTCCTCTTTATGAATAAAGGTAGAGATGGTTTAGGAGAGGGAAATTTGAGTGGTGAGGGAGAGGTAGGAGAAGAGGTGATAGTTTTAGTTCTTCAGCATTCATTCTCTAGGCAGCTTAGGGTCAGCAGCTCCGGTTTTTGTAAGCTTCACCTTAATTTTCCCTTGGTGGGTTGGTCTGGCTAAGTTTTTTGTTTTGTTTTTTTAGATTTTATTTATTTATCAGACAGAGCATGAGCATTGGGAGGGGCAGAGGGAGAAAAGCAGACTTCCCTCTGAGCAGGGAGCCCAATGCAGGACTTGATCCAGGACCCTGAGATCATGACCTGAGCCAAAGGCAGACGCTTAACCAGCTGAGCCACCCAGGAATCCCTGGCTAAGTGTTTATGTTTTTAATTAATTAAATTTAATTAATTTTAAGATGTATTTATGTATTTGAGAGAGACAAAGCACACACGTGCGCAGGAGTGGGGATTGGCAGAGGGAGAGAATCTTTAGATTCCCTGCCCTTTGCGGAGCTCAATCTCATGACCCATGAAATCTTGAGCTGAAATCAAGAGTTGGATGCTCACTCGACTAAGCCACCCAGGCGCCCCTGTTTATTTTAAGTAAACCCTACGCCCTATACAGGGCTTGAACTGAACGACCCTGAGATCAAGAATCTTATGCTGGGCGCGCTTGGGTGGCTCAGTCAGTTGAGCATCTGACTTCGGCTCACGTCATGATCCCAGAGTCTTGCTCTCTGCTCAGTGGAGAGCCTGCTTCTCCCTCTCCCTCTGCCTGCCGCTCCCCCTGCTTGTGCACTCTCACTCTGTCAAATAAATAAATAAATAAATATTACTTGGAGGGGGGAGTCTCATGCTGTACAAACTGAGCCAGCCAGGTCCCCCTGGCTAAGTGGTTTTAACTGTACTCTTTACCTCTTCTTCAATATGTTACATGATACTGTAAGTTGTTTTAGAAAAACACAGACATATTCAGGGATGGTGATTTGCATTATAAAAACACTTTTTGTACTTTTAAGTTTGTATTTTGCCATAATTTTAAACTTACGAAAAAGTTGGAAGAATACTATTAAAATTCCTCTTTGTTCTTCATCTTGGTTCCCCAGATGTCAACACTTTATTATTTTTCTATGTTTCTGTTTATATTGGATATTACTTTTCTGAACTCCTTTAGTGTAAGTTACAGCTGTGATACCTCTTTACCCTAAATAACTTAGTGTATATTTCCTGTAAACTAGGACATTCTCTTATGTAACCACAATACATTCATCAAAATCCCTAAATAGTCTTGATACAATAGTATTATTTAATATATAGACTTCATTCGAATTTTGTCATTATTCCAATAATGTTCTTTATAGGAAAAATATGGGGGTTTTTTTGTAGTCTAGGATCCAGTCCAGGATATATATCATATTTAGTTTTCCTGTCTCTAGTCTCCTTCAGTTTGGAAGAATCCTTCAGTCTTATCTTTTGTGACTTTGACTTTTTTGTAATAATGTGGGCGGTGTATTTTTAGAATGTCCCTCAATTTGAATTTTTTTCCTTATGAATTAATTCAGATTTTGCATATTGGCAGGAGTATCACAGAGTGAAGTTATGTCCTTCTCAGTGCGTTGTATCAGGAGGCACATGATGTCCATTTGTCCAAGACTATTGATGTTAACTTTGATCACTTGCTTAAGGTGTTATCTGCTAGGGTTCTCCACTATAGCGCTATTATTTTTTCCTTTTTAATGAGTAAGAATCATGGGGAGAGATACTGAATTTATGTAAATATCTTGTTATCAAACTTTGGCCTACTGGTTTTAGCATCTATTGATACTATTTGCCTGAGTCAGCTGTTATTATGATAGTTGGAGTACAGTTTTCTATTTCTGTTAGTTCTTCATTCTGTTAATATTCTACTACAGAGCATTTTCCTAACCATTATTTATTTATATAAATATGAGTTATTTTAGTCAGTGGGTTATAATCTTTTATTTTTGTGCGAAAAGGTGATTTTATTTTTTAATTTTTTTTAGATTTTATTTATTTGTCAGACAGAGAGCACAAGCAGGGGGAGCAGCAGTCAGGGGGGAAGCGGTCTCTCTGCTCAGGAAGGAGCCCCATGCAGGACTCCATCCCAGGACCCCTGGATCACAACCTGAGCTGAAGGCAGACACTTAACCGACTGAACCACCCAGGCATCCCAATACACACTCTCTCTCTTTTTTTTTTTTTTTTAAGATTTTATTTATTTTGAGAGAGAGAGAGAGACAGAGTGTGCGTGCACGAGCCTGGGGAGGGGCAGAGGGAGAGGGAGAAGCACACTCTCACTGAGCAGGGAGCCTGATGTGGGCTCAGTCCCAGAACCCCAGGATCATGACCTGAGCCGAAGGTAGACGCTTAGTGGACTGAGCCACCCAGGCCCTCCTCTAAGATGCTCTTGATTTCAGATACTCATTTACTTTCACAAACATTAAACCACTAGTACCAGATGCTGGGGGCTATAAAGAGAGTTTTAAGGCCCTGAATTTAGGTGTAGTCCAGTAGAGGGGAGAGACTGATAGTTTCAGTATCAAATGGTAAACAGTGATAGTAGCATGACAGGAGCCACCAATGATAGGCATCTGACCTAATTTGCACGCATGTGTGGATATATTTCAAAAAAGACAGGAAGTGATGCTTGTCTTGAACCAAATCTGTTTTTTCCTTTCCAACAGCTTTTTTAAAAATTAGTTTTTGGACTGACAGTGATTTTTTTTTTTTTTAAGATTTTATTTATTTATGTGACAGAGAGACAGCCAGCGAGAGAGGGAACACAGCAAGGGAGTGGGAGAGGAAGAAGCAGTCTCCCAGCGGAGGAGCCCAGTGTGGGACTCGATCCTGGAACGCCGGGATCACGCCCTGAGCCGAAGGCAGATGCTTAACGACTGAGCCACCCAGGCGCCCCCCCCTTTTTAAGATTTTTAATTTATTTTTGAGAGAGAGAGAAAGAGTGCACGAGCGTTGGGGGGAAGAGGGGCAGAGGGAGAAGCAAGGAGCCCGAAGCAGGACTCAACCTTAGGACCCTGGGATCATGACCTGAGTTGAAGGCCAACTCTTAACCAACTGAGTCACCAGGGGCGCGCGGACTGGCAGTGTATTTACATAATTCAGCATTTAAAAGGTTACAAAAACTATTTAGTGAACAGTTTCCCTCACCTCTGCGCTCTAGCCACTCTTGCCTTCCTTGAAGGCAACTGGTATTACCAGTGCCTTCTGTATCCTTTCAGATATATTCCTGTAGGCCATATAATAATATGTATAAAAGACCTTCTTCATTTTGCATTGTATTTTGTTGTATGGGTGCACAATACTTTTTTTCCCCTATAGTCCACCATGATGGACATTTAGATGCCAGTCTTTCTGTGTTACAAACAATGCTGCATAATTTTGTTAAAAATGTTATTTCATAAATTTGTGGAATAAATTTCTAGAAGTAGAATTGCTGGGGTAAGGAAAATACACTTTGTGTAATTTTGATAGATGTTACCAAATTACTCTCTGGAGATATGTATCAGTTTTCGTACTCTTACCAGCAAAACATGTGACCCAAGTAAAGAAGGGGTAGGAGATGGGGGAAGTTAAGACTGGACTGGGTTTGGAGGGTACTAAAAGCAGTTACGTTATTGGAGAATAACATACGAAGCAGACAGGGGTCAGGGTTTTATTCTTAGATTTTATTCTATAGCTAATAGAGAGCAATAGAAAGAATGAGAGAATGACATAGTTAAGATTGTGTTCTGGAGTTTTCTGGTGGTCTTAATGAAGATGGATTCGAAGGGTCAGGACAGGAAGCAGCAAAATAATTAGGTTAATGCAGTAGCCTTCTTGTCAAACCTTGCATCTCTGTTTGGTTTGGAAACTATCCCTTGTGACTCCAAAAGGGATACATTTAAAAGAGGAAGAATATATATCATTGAAGGTAGCAAGAAAGGCTTCACTAAATAGTCAACTGCATTTTGATGGATGGGTAGATCTTGGATTGGTAGATATGGAGAAACGAGATAAAGGAAATAATTTTACGTCCTGAGAAATGGAGTAAGCCAGGAGTAGGCAAACTTTCTGTGAAGGGTCTAATAAATATGTTGGGCTTTGTGGGACACATGGTCTCTGTCATATATCCTCCTCCCTTTTTTAATGTAAAAACTGTTAGTGCACAACCTTTACTGAAACAGGCTATGGGCAGTGTTTGAAGAGGGTGCGGTGGGAGATGACTTTAGTCGCCAACTCTAGGAATAAGCAAAGGCATCCAAGCTGGAAGATGCAAGATATACTTAGTAAAACAAGAGTGAAGGCAGGTTGAGGCAGAGCTATGGAAAACGTTGAATGTTAGGCTGAGGAATTTGTCTCTAGGTGAGGGGCAATGAAGAGTCAGTCACCTGTTCTGTTTACACTGATAGTGGTGACATCTTGCCTGGTACTGTAAACTTACTATATTAACAGCTATAAAAATTCCGGCTGGCAGAATTGCTTTCTGTAGATGGTTGTGTAGCATGTTAGTACTGCTGACAGCCTGCCATTAGCATGAAATGCTGAGGTCTAACCTCCTCACTAGGAAGGCGAGTGTTTTAGTGAGTGGTTCAACTCAAAGAATCAAGTTAAGAAGGGGCGCCTAGCTTGTTCAGTTAGTAGAGCATGGGATGCTTGATCTAAGGGTCCTGAGCTTGAGCCCCACATTGGGGGTAGAGATTACTTAAAAAAAAAAAAAAGAATCAAGGAAGTAGAAGAATACATAGCTCAAAATTTCAGGAATTCTATAGGTATTGCTCACGTTTTTTTTTCTCCTCGTTTTGAAGAATGGGAAATAAGGTATACAACAATTCAGCTGATTGTTTTGTTAAACAGCTTCCCCAATTCTACCCTAGTAAACTTTCCGTTGTTTTTGTTTGTTTTAAAGATTTCATTTATGGGGCGCCTGGGTGGCACAGCGGTTAAGCGTCTGCCTTCGGCTCAGGGCGTGATCCCGGCGTTATGGGATCGAGCCCCACATCGGGCTCCTCTGCTGTGAGCCTGCTTCTCCCTCTCCCACTCCCCCTGCTTGTGTTCCCTCTCTCACTGGCTGTCTCTATCTCTGTCAAATAAATAAATAAAATCTTTAAAAAAAAAATAAAGATTTCATTTATTTATTTGACAGAGAGGCAGCGAGAGAGGGAACACAAACAGGGGGAGTGGGAGAGGGAGAAGCAGGCTTCCCGCTGAGCAGGGAGCCTGATGCGGGGCTTGATTCCAGAACGCTGGGATCATGACCTGAGCCAAAGGCAGATGCTTAACGAACAACTGAGCCACCCAGGCTCCCCAGCTTTCCATTGTTTTAAGCCTCTGGTTCTAGATGACTGGAAAACTAGTTTTCCTCTGGGGAGAGAGGATGGGTGGATTGGTGATGTGTGATCACAGTTACCTTGGGGAGTTAATAGAATATCGGTGTGACATCCATATTATAATACATTCGTATGTTTTTGAGAATAGCCTCCTGGGTGATTCTCTACCATGTCTTCCTGGTTAACATCATTGTTCGAAATAATTTCTGTCCTTTCCCTCCTGCCATCACCTTATATTCAGAGATGCTGGTAGAATTACACTCCTTTGTCTAACTTCTAATGTGAAGGAAAAGTTGAGATGGAATTTAGTATCCCATAAAGACTTCTGACAGCAAACATGTCTAACTCATATTGTCAAGTTGCTGATCAGCTTTTCCTGAGTAACTCTGGCCTTGCGTTATTCTGTGTTATTGTTGATTTTAAACTTTGTGCTGTATTAATAGAAGTCAGCTTTCTTCTCATTTTTATGAAGCTGCCTTTTATCAGCACAAAAACATAGACAGTGATTGGATACTCTGCTTTAGCTGCCTCTGTGTCCTTGAGCTCATTTTGAACACCTTTTATCGTCCACGTAGTAGATGCACAGATTTTTTGAGAAGGAATGCTCTAAATACAGGAAAGGCAAAAGATAAAGGATCTTTGAAGTCCTTCTCTTTCCATGGTCTCTGGTTCCATGAATTAAAAGACAATAAATCCTAAAGGACTCCTAAGAAAATCCTTAAGAGCAGATGACACTGTACGTGTCCTTTAGCAATTGCTTACTTGTTTGTTTTGGTGGCTGCAGGTAAGTAGGATAACTGCAGATTATTAGGACATTCAAAGTTTGGAGACAGCAATTAGGTCAAATTTAGTTTATCAGTCATCTTTTTTTTTTTTTTTTTAAGATTTTAATTATTTGACAGAGCACAAGCAGGGGGAGCAGCAGGGAGAGGGAGAAGCAGGCTCCCCGCTGGGCAAGGAGCATGATGGGGGTCTTATCCCAGGACGCTGGGATCATGACCTGAGCCAGAGGCAGATGCTTAACCCATAGGACCCGTATTAGACATCTTTTCTAATTAAGTCTGTCATTTCCATTTTTAAGGCAACTGAAATTTTCCAATTTTTTTTTGTTGTTTTTAAGATTTTATTTTTTAAAAGTAATCTCTACACGCAGTGTGGGGCTTGAATTCAAAACCCTGAGATCAGGAGTTTCATGCTGTACCAACTGAGACAGCCAGGCACCCCCAAATTTCCCAATTTTTAAAAGCACATGTTGGTTGTGGCAGTGAAAGCTCTAATATGCAGTAATCAAAGCTTTTTTTTTTATTGTAGCACATATTCATAAATGCCAATTTGGAACTAAGTGTGACAGGATTATCTGGATGGTTGATAGGGATTTGTATAAACCAAGAGGGATTTATTTAAACTTCTATCAAAAATAGGAAATTGGTATCCCGTTAGGGCTTAATTGGTTGACTTCAGCTTTTGATCTTGGAAGCTGCTGAAGAGTTAATTTATTGTATGAGGAATTTTTTGTATGAGGGTTTAGCCCAGTGTAGAGCACAAACTTGTTTTGGGAAAAGGATCTCTTTGTATATTTACTCATTTGCCAGATCAATCCTGTTTACATGTGAACCCTCTTCTTGATTCCAGGGAAAATAGGCAGACAATCCATGACAATTAAATATTAGAACATGACAGGTTGATTTTGATCCCACAGATTAAGGAGGGAAAGAAGGCTTCAGGTTTTATTAAATTTATCCTGGAGGATGATATTTTAAAAAAGAAACTTATGTGGAAAGATCTGTAAGTAACAGTTGAATAAATTTTTCTTATTTAAATAGGTTCTTGTATCTAGGTAGTATGGCATATTGAGGAAGCATTTTTGGATTGGTTTTCTTAACACTTGGATTCTAGTTTATAGGTGACTGAAGGTACGGCTTTATAATTCACTTAATCATGGATTTTATTTTATTATTACTATTTTTAAAGATTTTATTTATTTATTTGACAGAGAAAGAGAGCACAAGCAGGGAGTAGTGTCAGAGGGAGAGGGAGAAGCAGGCTCCCATCTGAGCAAGGAGCTGGAAGCAGGGCTCGATCCCAGGACTCTGGGATCATGACCTTAGCTGAAGGCAGAGGCTTAACTGACTGAGCCACCCAGGCGCCCCAGTTGTGGATTATATCTTAAATGAAGGCAATTTTTAAAAATTTTTATTTATTTTATTTTTTTAAAGTTTTACTTTTTTTTTTTTTTAAGATTTTATTTATTTATTTGGTAGAGAGACAGCGAGAGAGGGAACACAAGCGGGGGGAGTGGGAGAGAAAGAAGCAGGCTCCTAGTGGAGCAGGGAACCTGATGTGGGGCTCGATCCCAGGACCCCGGGATCACGCCCTGAGCTGAAGGCAGACGCTTAACGACTGAGCCACCCAGGCGCCCCCCAAAATTTTATTTATTTTAGAGTGAGGAGAGTGCGTGAGCGCACAAGTGGCGGGAAGGGCAGAGGGAGAGGGAGAAAGAATCTTAGGCTCTGGGTCTTGATCCCATGACCCTGAGATCATGACCTGAGCTGAAACCAAGAGTTGGATACTTAACTGACTGAGCCAGCCAGGTGCCCCGAAAATAATTTCTTAGTAAAAAAATTTTTTTGCTATAGCTATTTATAGAAGGATGTTTATTTTTTTTAATAAAGATTTTGTTTATAATTTTGAGAGGAAGAGAGAGAACCTGTGAGTTAGTATGAGCAGAGGTGAGGGGGGTTAGAAGGAGAAGCAAACTCCCTGCTGAACAGGGAGCCCATTATGGGGCTTGATCTCAGGACCCTGGGATCATGATCTGAACTAAAGACAGCTGCTTAACCAACTGAGCAAACCAGGAACTCCAATAGAGGGATGTTTAAAAGATAAATGGGGCCCCTGGGTGGCTCAGTGGGCTGAGCCTCCAACTGTTCATTTCTGTGGGTCATGATCTCAGGCCCGAGTGATGTCCGACCCTCAGCAGGGAGTCTGCTCCTTTCCTCTTTCTTCCTCTCCCCCCACTTACGCTGCTCTCTCTCTCTAAAGTAAATGAATAAATCTTAAAAAAAAAAAAAAGATAAATGAAATAATAGTTGCAGTAGCTGTTGGGAAGATAGCTTGACAGTGTTTCTCTTTTCCTGTAATTTTTCTCACTTTATGTGAACCCTAAATGTACCACCCAGTGAATTTTCACAAAGTGATCATACTTAATGTAACTTAATGTAACAGATCACATTCACAAAGTGATCATACTTAATGTAACTTAATGTAACAGATCAAGAAATAGAACATTCACGCAATTACTTCAGAAGCCCACTTCTCACCATCCAGTTACTGTTCCTCCCTCTTCTCCAGGGTAGCCAATATCCTGACCTCTTTTACCATTCATTAGTTTTGCCTCTTTTTTTTTTAAGGTTTTATTTATTTATTTGACAGCGAGTGAGGCAGCGAGAGAGGGAACACAAGCAAGGGGAGTGTGAGAGGGAGAAGCAGGCTTCCTGCCGAGCAGGGAGCCCAATGTGGGGCTTGATCCCAGGACCCCAGGATCATGACCTGAGCCGAAGGCAGACCCTTAACGGCTGAGCCACCCAGGCGCCCCTAGTTTTGCCTCTTTAAAAAAAAAATGAATGGTATATATACATAGTCATATACTGTGTTTTCTTCTGTATCTGGCTTCTTTTGCTCAACAGTAATGACACGTGTTCTTGTGTTAATAATTCATTCTCATTGCTGTGTAGAATTCCACTGTAAATATATATCACAGTCTGTCCATTCTTTTGCTGATGCATATTTTTATTTTTTCCAGTTTGGGGTTAATTAGGAGTAATGCTGCAGGAAACATTATTCTATGTCTGCGTATATGTATGTGTGTCTTTCTGTTGAATACATACCTAGGAGTGGAATTGGAGGGTCATTGGTTGTGTAAATGTTCAGCATTAGTAGAAACTGCCAAAAAATTTTCCAGAGTTGTATCAGTTTATATTTGCTTAAGCAGTCTGTGAGAATTCCATTTATTCTACATTCTCACCAGTCTTTTAACATTTGCTGAGCCTCTATTTTGTAAAGGTCTGAGGGATACAGTAGTGAACAAAATGAAGCCCTCTCACAGATCTTGAAATTTAATGGCATTAAAGTATATTTTATACACACTTGTTTAATATAGTTAGGTAGCAGTAAAGTAGAAAGTGTGTTAGACAGGAGAGGGTGATAGGGAGTGCTATTAGAGTAAGATTTCTGATGAAGTGACATTTGAGCAAAGATCAGAAAGAAGGAAGCTAGCCGTATGGATATCTGGGAGAGGAGGAGTCCAGGCAATGGGAATAAATAGCAAGTGTCACAACCCTGAGGTGAAAGCATGCCTGATAGGTTCACAAGACAGCGAGGAGGCTAGTAAGACTGGAGTACATTGAGTCAGGGTGACAGTGGTAGAAACTGATCTCAGGGAGGTGAACAGGGCCAGACCATGGAGGACCCTAAGAGTCATAGAAAGGATTTTGGGTTTTCTAAATGAAATGGGAAGAATTTGGAAGTTTTTGAGCAGAGTGACATTATCTCCTTTACCTTTTAAAGAGATCACTCTGCTCTTGGGGAAAACATTCTTCACGGGGCAAGAGTGGAAGCAGGAATGTGAATTAAGAAGTTATTGCTGTAGGACAAGAGAGAGGAGGTTGGTGGTTTGGACTAGAATGTTAACAGTGGAGGTAAGGAGAAATAGTTGGATTCAGGATATTTTGAAGGTATGACTGATAGGATTTGCCTCACTGGATTTGAAATTGGTGGGAGGTTGTGTGTCAAAGATGACTCTAAAATTATTGGCTTACGTTGCTAATTTACTGATTTTAGAGAAGATTGGGGAGACATTAGGAACCCCAGATAGGTTTGGGATAGGGTGGTGAACCAAGAATTTGACAGAGGACTTTTTGTATGTGAGATGTCTGTAAAATATCCAACTAGAGATGTTGAGTAGGTTAATACGATACACGAATAACGGTGAATGAAAGTAGAGGTGGGACCCAACATGGCCTTTGGAGTGAAATAGGGGGAATAGATAAATTCTCTTCATCATTTGAATACTTGTAAAGCTCCTTATTTAGAATTTAGATTGTACAGACTTTGTTCTTATTTTTGTGAGAGCTATTTGACAAGGAAGTAAAACATTAGGAATTTATTTATTGAGAAAGTTCCTGAGTACTTCTTTGAAAGATTTGTGACTGAAATTTACTAGACTTTGTATAGATTTAGTCTAACATAGTTCTTGTGTCTTAACTCTGTGTAAAATGATCATTGCTGTAATGACTATAGGAGTTCATTATGACTTGTGTATAGTATTTTATACATAAACTATGTACAAAGTACATTGTGAATATCTGAAGAAAACTTTAACCATATAGTGTTTTATGTTGTATTTTAAAGCGTATTTGTAATACATACATAATTTGAAAAATAATAGTTTATTGGGGGATTTCACATGTTACTTCAGTGCTCAAAACAGCCTGGGAATTGAGTAGTATTACTTTACAGCTGAGGAAACAGGTTGCACGAATTGAGTAGTATTACTTTACAGTTGAGGAAACAGGTTGCATGGATGATGAATTGACTCACACAGGGCCTGTCTTCTCTGATTAGGTAGAAGAGACAAGACCTCAACAGAAGTCCTAACTCCATAGTGATGTATAGACTATAACTGTGTTAGCTACCATGTTCTATTTCTCAGCCATGTTGAATGATGGATCATTTATTTTATAGTATTCTGCTTTGACAGTAAAATTTTCGGAAAGTATTTTACAAAAGTAATTAAAGACATTCTTAAAAAATTTGTGACAAGTAGAGTAAAAAGTAAAAATTCCCTTTCACCTCATGACTGAAAGTTTGTATTTCCAGACTTTTTTTGGATACCTTTACATACATCTGTAATACACAAACGTGCAGCGTTTTTCTTAAGTGGAATCATACTATACATAATATTTTGCAGAGTCTTTATAATTCCTGGTCAGATGGGAAGTCCATGAAACTGTTCTGCAGATCTTTGCTTTAAACAAGACCAAAGACATTTATCTCTTCAGTTGTTTGAAGTACCTTGGAACGGATTTTATGAACAACAGCAACATTCAGTATTGATTTGTTCAATGTTAGTAGTGAGATGCCTTTAAAGTGGTCACACCTTTCATTTCAGAGAACTTTCCAAATGCTCTATAAAAAGGCAGATAAATGATTGACCCCTTCATGAGGCTTCCAGGCACCATTCACATCTTTATCCCTTTCTCAGAAAGTGCAAGGTCGTCCATTTTGGAGCAGTTGGCTCTTGCAGATCCTCCTGTTACCTGTGGTTGTAGGAGATGATGTTTCTCCATCTGCCTGATAGTAGAAAGAGGAATTACTGAGCCTATAACCAGACAGAACTGTGTTTGGAAATGAAAATAGGTCCTTTCTTCTGTTGGTGACATAGAGGAAGAAGAGCTTCAGGTGGATCAAACTCTCCAGGCTTAAATTATAGAAGCCTTGGGGCGCCTGGGTGGCGGAGCGGTTAGGCGTCTGCCTTCGGCTCAGGGCGTGATCCCGGCGTTGTGGGATCGAGCCCCACGTCAGGCTCCTCTGCTGTGAGCCTGCTTCTTCCTCTCCCACTCCCCCTGCTTGTGTTCCCTCTCTCGCTGGCTGTCTCTATCTCTGTCTTATAAATAAATAAAAAAAAAAAAAATTATAGAAGCCTTGCCGGGTTTCAGCTCATTAATGGCCACAAAGGTATTTTGGTGGATTTTTTTCCTCACCATGTAAATGATACATATGACAGATAATGCATTTTGCTTTTGATATCTAACTTCATGACACATTCATCAAATTATAATCAAATTCCCATGCTGTTAATATTTTTCTCAGAAGGAAAAAGAAATCGAACTGCCTTTGTGAGATAAGTTCAACATTTGCATAAGACCTGCTTTGGGCCAGTCAGGGGACCAAGGAGACAAATTGGGGAGATAATGAAGTAGACTCTTGGAGGACAGACAAAACAGGAAATGAATTTGTATTTGTTTCAGAATTCCAGAGTAATGAAGCTGAATAATGTCAAGTAATTGGTAAATGTGGACTTATATTAAAATAATGATTAATGAGGGAAAAATTACTATATGCGGTGTACACTTTGGTGTGTACCTCAGGCCTCTGGGAAACTTGTTAAATGTAGCTCCTGGGATTTCACCTCCCAGAGATCTAAATACTGGAGATTGGGGCAGGGCCCAGGAATCTGCATTTTCCTCGGGCTTCCTAAGTAGTTCTCTTAAAGGTGGTCTAAAAACAACTTTGGGAACCGTTGCCGTGGAGGGTGTAAATCTGACGAGAAGACCATCAAAATCTTGGTGGTGGAAGCATTTCAGGGAGGAAAAACTTCTTATGGGATACTTTGTGGTAAAAGTGATAAATGGAGATGTTTGAGAAAGTATTAGGGAGAAAGACTAGTTAATGCTGACTGATGTTTGATTTTATTTTTCACCCAGGGCATCTGACTTGAATTTGATTGCTTTTTATATACCAGATAATGCTGTGTTGTCTTTTGCTAACCAAGTTCTCATTGTCTGTAGTTTACTGTTTTCCTGGGATATCCCTAATTTCTAATATTTCACACCATTTTCTCCGTAAGCCATCAAATACGCTAAAAAGTATAACTTGGCAACGTTCAAACTAACTTATGGACTATGGCGTGAAATCATGTATCACCTCATGAGTATTTTTGGTTTTTTGCACAGGAAATAATCACTGTTTGTAGTTTACCAGTATCGATGAATCTTCTTCGATGGGGAGAAAATTCCTCTGATAGAAGTTAATTTAAGGTTGCTTGGGGAGAATAAAAAATTTCTCAATTGTAAAGTTTCTTAAGTGTAAAACTAGGAAGAAAGTCTCATTTCTTTTTTTTTTTTTTTAAAGATTTTATTTATTTATTCGACAGAGATAGAGACAGCCAGCGAGAGAGGGAACACAAGCAGGGGGAATGGGAGAGGAAGAAGCAGGCTCATAGCAGAAGAGCCTGATGTGGGGCTCGATCCCATAACACCGGGATCACGCCCTGAGCCGAAGGCAGACGCTTAACCGCTGTGCCACCCAGGCGCCCCGAAAGTCTCATTTCTTATGTGATTTTTATTTAGCATTGTCCATTCATTCAGCACATTCACTATACTGACAGTAAGACACTACCATTCTTAGTCAAGTACTGGCTGCTGGTGGTTGAGCTTATTTTACTAGGATTATCTTGCTGTAAGTGTCCTAATTTGGGAAGTGGTTATGATAGCCAAATTTGTAATCTAGGATTGTCACACTTTTTAACAATTCTTTGATATTATTTATTCATTTTAAAATTCTTTGGCATTATTATTGTATAACTTTTTTAACATTGTTGTATTTGTGTTTGGGAATGAAAGGCATATTTAGCATCCTGTAGTTGGCCTTAATCTGGGCAATAAATGAAAATGCTGACCAGGGCTTGCCTAATCTGCAGCTAGCATTGTTCTAGCAAACTGCATGGAAAGAATGTACGGAACCAGGTGTTTTACTTAAGCTACAGCTGTACCATCTGTGGGAGCAGGTGGACAGATTCTGTGTCATCAGGAAAACACAGCTGCTGAGACTTAAGAGCTAATTGATTGCTTTTCCTGAGCTACAGCTCTCCAGTCGCATACACCTAAGCACAGCTTTTTTTTTTTTTTTTTTTTTAACTTGGCTTACAGGTGTTGACTCTGGTCAGGATAACAACAAAAGTGAACAAAAAAGGTGTACATTTGGCTGTTTATGGTTTTGTTGGATTGGCACTGAGAAGATAATTTAAAGGTTTTTAAAAACTTTTTTATTTAAGTCATCTCTCCACCAGATGTGGAACTTGAACTCACGACCTCAAGTTCAAGAGTCATGTGCTCTTCCGACTGAGCCACGAGGCCCCTGGTTTTTTTTAAACTTAGTTTTGATTTTTGACTCTAGTTACTTCAGGATATTTCCAGCTCATTATATGAACTTCTCGGAGAGAGTTCCTTGTAAGGATAAATGTAATAATGTATATATAGTTTATGGCAGGCTCTTGTCTTTGAAGAGCTGGGAAGTAAGCAAAAGGACTTTTCATTAGGCAAAAAAGAGCAAAATAAAAGGTCAGAGATCCCATACACTATAGAGGGAAGAGGGAAATATAGACTCTAGAGTCATAGATTCTTGGAAGTAAGACTAGAAAGCAGTCATGACCTTAGCCTCTAAGTGTTCACAGAGGAGAAAACCAAGATCTAGAGAAAATACTTCTCAGTTCCAGGGTTTGGTTCCTTGGAGAATTGGGTTAAATTCAAAGTAAGTTTAATTTTCAAATCCAGTGATACCTAACAAAGAAATAGCAAAGTGAATAATCCAGTTTATATAGGGGAGCAGCTGGTTATGTTCATAATTTCATCTCATTTGGGACTACAAACTAAAATGAACTTCATTACATTGTTGTTTCAGAAACAGTTATCGTACCTTTGGGCTGTATGCAGGGAAAACTTAAGGTTTAATTTCATATTTATGTACTTCAGCTTAAGAGATATATGTGGCCAGCATTCGAGAGGGTTCAAAGATCCCCAATTAGATTAAGAAAAAAGCCAGTTGGGTGCTTCGGTGGTTCAGTCAGTTGAGTGTCCACCTCTTGGTTTCGGCTCAGGTCATGATCTCAGGGTCATGGAATTGAGCCCCATGACCAGCCATGCTTAATGCAGAGTCTGCTTGAAATTCTTTGTTCTCCTTCTGTCCCTCTCCCCCACTCATGCGTGTGCGTGCGCTCTCTCTCTCTCAAATAAATAAATCTTAAAAAAGGAAAAAAGAAAAAAAACAGTTGAAAGGTTCAAGAAGCCATGCCTGATGAACGGAAAGCATAGAGGAATGATGAGCCTTTAAGGGTCTTTTTGCGGCAGTCCGCTAGTTGTATACTTTTTAGAACTAGACCAGAAGGGGTGGGGCAGGCAGCATCAAATTTACCTTAGCAATAAGAAAAGTAGATACACGTTGTATATTTTGGGGACTAGCAGCATCACCTAGGAGCTTGTTAAAAATGCAGAATCTCAGGGCACCTGGCCGTCTCCGTTGGTAGAGTGTGCAACTCTTGATCTTGGGGTTGTGGATTTGAGCCCCATGTTGAGTATAGATTATTAAAAATAAATAAACTTTAAAAAAATTTGAGATGTATTGGGTTAAACCATAGACTTTGTAATGAATTAAGATGACTAATTCTCATTTGCCAAGAGCACATTTAAAAAAAATGGATGAAAGGAGTTTTACTTTTTTTTTTTTTTTTTAATATTTACACTCTTCTTGAGAAGAGGCAAATAGGAGAAAGAGAGGATAAAGGGAAATTTTATTAGCCTGAGCAAAAGCGCAATGAAGTTGATGAGGTTCCAAGAGAGGAAGGTGGAAACCACTATGGAAACTATGGGTTACACCATATATATAGCTTCCCTTTTCTGAGTGATGATGCCACACGAGCTCATCTTCCTGGCCATGAATTGTAAAATAAATCCATTGCGTTGGTCTTTAGGAGACTTTGAACAACAATGGATTATTTGGAATTTTAAAGAAAATGGAGGAAAAATAAGTGTGTGGTGGTTTTCTTCTCCCTCTTACATGCAAGGTTAAAGTGAAGTTTTATAAAAATTGTAATTACAGGGAAGCCAGAGAAAAACATCTGATTATTTGACTTCATTCACAGACAGATATGATTTATTCACAGAACTCAAGTATTATTAAGTGCCTCCTATGTGCCAGGTACAGTTTTAACTTTTAGGGACCCTAGAGCAATGATAATGAACTCCTTGCTCCTGTAGGGTTCAGTCTAGTGAGGAGACAGCCAGTAACAAGCAAACAAATATATATACAAATATACATGGAGTTGATACTTCGGAGAATCTTCTGGTTTAAGAGCTAATTTATTTCACTAGTCTCCCCCAACCCCCCCCCCCCCATTATCACCTGTCAGATTTTGGAGGTGACTTCCATTTTAAGGCCACTACAATATATATAGGTATTTTTACTTTTTGATTCAGAGAATTAGGTGTAATTCAGTGCCTGGCACATAGTTAGCATTCAATAAAAATTGGAATGTTTCCTAATAAACCTCAAGTAAGATCTTTTATTAAGAAAATCAGAACTATCCTGCTGTGAGTCACACAGGCTGAATTCTTGGTTGGGTAGGAAAGAAGGATATGGAACCTAGGTAGAACTAGGTGACCTTTACATGACCTTTTAAAGTTCTTTTGTTCTCTTTTTCATATTATTGTCACTTTTGGATCTTTGAAAAGTTTGCTGGAATTCAGAATTTGAGAGTTTGAACAGAGAAGTGGTTTTCTCACTCTATTGCTTATGTAACCAGCTAGATGGGTGTAACGGTAAAATAAGGGGTTTTCAGACTGTGGGTTCTTGAGTGATTGGTAACATTTCTCTCCCTTTGTTGTTGTGGTTGTTTTCTTCTGGAAGTTGCTTAGATGGGCATGCTACAAACTTGCAGATGTTATTAAATTCAAATAAAAGGGGGCGCCTGGGTGGCACAGCGGTTAAGCGTCTGCCTTCGGCTCAGGGCGTGATCCCGGCGTTATGGGATGGAGCCCCACATCAGGCTCCTCTGCTATGAGCCTGCTTCTTCCTCTCCCATTCCCCCTGCTTGTGTTCCCTCTCTCGCTGGCTGTCTCTATCTCTGTCGAATAAATAAATAAAATCTTTAAAAAAAATAAATTCAAATAAAAGAATTTTGTTACAGATTAATTTTTTTCTTCATCAAATGTTCAGTTACATTCCTTTTTTTTAAAGATGTATTTATTTGAGGGAGAGAGAAAGCAGAGCAGGAGGGGCAGAGAGGGAGAGAGAAACTCAAGCAGACTCTGTGCTGAGTGGAGCCTGATGAGGGGCTCGATCCTGCAACCCTGAGATGATAACACGAACTAAAACCAAGAGTCAGACATCCAACTGACTGTGCCACCCAGGTGTCCCTCAGTTACGTTCTTTGAAAAACCAGCATCAATCTTAAAAGAAAACTGTGAGCTTGGAGGAGGATTAACTATATGCTTACTGTACTAGAAATGAGCTGATTAAGTTATACCCAGGTAAGAGAGCATGATAAAGTACAATATATATTTTTTGGGGGTATTAATTTGAAAAAGTCCTGTATGACTGCTGGGCATAAGTCAGGAAATAATGTCTTTAAGATAGGCTTTTTTTGGTAAATAGCTTTATTAAGATACAATTCACATACCATATTCTTAATGGGGTGTGTGTGTGTATATATGTGTGTATATATATATATGAAGTGGACGGTTTAATGGATTTTAGTATATATGTATGGTTGTGCATCCATCACCACTGTATACCAGAATATTTTCATCACCGCTGAAAGAAACCCCATACCCATTAATAATGTGTATCTTTCCCTTTCCCAGGCCCTGATCTACTTCTGTCTCTGGATTTTTCTATTCTTGACATTTCATATAAAGTATTAGAAACATTCTTTGTTTGACTTGAATTATATTTAAACTCTCCTGAATTAATTGTCATTATTTAAAATTGGGGGGGAAATACAATATGTGGCCTTTTGTGACTGACTTCTTTCACTTAGCATGTTTTGGGGTTTATCCGTGTTGTAGCATGACTCAGTACTTCATTCCTTTTTATGGCTAAATAATCATAGTATGATACACAATTGATTATCATTATAATCAGAATCAATTTATAGATTCTGTATTTGCAGATTTGCCTACTTGCTAAAATTTATCTATAATCCCCAAGTCAATGTATAGTGGTCATTTGTGGATGTGATCAGAGCAGTGAAAATTTGGGAGTCGCCTAACACATTTCCAGCTGAAGCTGAAGAAGGTGACACTCTGCTTTTTGATTCAGCTCTCATACTGTATACCAGTCTTTTTTATGGTTACTTAGTGCCATGTTTTTCACATTTTTGTTCTTTTTGTTGGTGATTTTGCTGTTTAAAATGCCCCAAAGTGGGGCGCCTGGGTCACTCAACTCGTTCAAGCTGCTAACTCTTGAGTTTGGCTCGGGTCATGATATCAGGGTCCTGGGCTCTGCATCAGGTTCCTCACTCAGCATGGAATCAGCTTGAGGATTCTCTCTCCCTCTGCCCCTCCCCCTGTGCTCTCTCTTTCTCTCTCTCTAAAAATAAATCTTTTTTTTTTTTTTAAGATCTTATTTATTTATTTGACAGACAGCCATCGAGAGAGGGAACACAAGCAGGGGGAGTGGGAAAGGAAGAAGCAGGCTCCCAGTAGGGCGGAAGTCCGATGCAGGGCTTGGTCCCAGGACTCTGGGATCACACCCTGAGCCGAAGGCAGACACAACAACTGAGCCACCCAGGTGCCCCTAAAAATAAATAAATCTTTAAAATAAAATAAAATGCTCCCAAGTATGGTGCTAAGTGCTGTCTAGTGTTCTGGGGTTGGGGGGAGAGGATGGGGAAAGAGAGAGATCTTTTTTTTTTTTTTTAACTTTCATTTGCCTCTGAAACCAGTAATACATTATGTTAATTAATTGAATTTATTTTTTTTTTTTAAAGATTTTATTTATTTATTTGACAGAGATAGAGACAGCCAGTGAAAGAGGGAACACAAGCAGGGGGAGTGGGAGAGGAAGAAGCAGGCTTATAGCGGAGGAGCCTGATGTGGGGCTCGATCCCATGACGCTGGGATCACGCCCTGAGCCGAAGGTGGACGCTTAACTGCTATGCCACCCAGGCGCCCCTAATTAACTGAATTTAAATTAAATATTAAAAAATAAAGATTTTATTTACTTGAGAGAGTGAGTGCGCATATGCATGCAAGTGGGGGGAGGGGCAGAGGGAGAGAAACTCCAGCTGACTCCGTGCTGTGTGAAGAGCCCAGTGCGGAGCTCTGTCCCATGACCCCAAATTATGACCTGAGCCAAAATCAAGAGTCCCATGCTTAACCGACTGAGCTACCTAGGCAATCCACCAGAAAACCTTTTTTCCATTTTTAAAAATATTTTATTTATTAGAGAAAACATGAGCTGGGGGGAGGGGCAGAGGGGGGGAGAGAGAGAAGCAGACTCACCACTGAGCAGGAAGCCTGATGAAGGGCTTGAACCCAGGACCCCAGAGATCATGACCTGAGCTGAAGGTAGACACTTAACCGACAGACCCACTCAGGTGTCCTCCTACCAGAAAGCTTTTTAATGAAACCAAAACCTCTGATGAATAAACTTATTTTATGGCAGAACTAAAAATGTTTTTTTCCTTAAAATTTTTATTTATTTATTTATTAAGTAATCTCAAAACTCATGACCCAGAGATAGAGCCAGCCAGTCACCCCTAAAAAATGTTTTAAATTGTCAAAATCCCAATTCAGAATTATAAATTAGCTGCTTTTTAAAAATTGTATTTATTTAAGTAATTTTTTTTTTTTAAAGATTTTATTTATTTATTTGACAGAGATAGAGACAGCTGGCGAGAGAGGGAACACAAGAAGGGGGAGTGGGAGAGGAAGAAGCAGGCTCACAGCAGAGGAGCCTGACGTGGGGCTCGAACCCACAACGCCGGGATCACGCCCTGAGCCAAAGGCAGACGCCCAACCGCTGTGCCACCCAGGCGCCCCTATTTAAGTAATTTCTTTATTAAAATATTTTTATTTATTTGACAGAGAGAGACAGCCAGCGAGAGAGGAAACACAAGCAGGGGGAGTGGGAGAGGAAGAAGCAGGCTCCTAGTGGAGGAGCCTGATGTGGGGCTCGATCCCAGGACCCTGGGATCATGCCCTGAGCCGAAGGCAGACACTTGATGACTGAGCTACCCAGGCGCCCTATTTAAGTAATTTCTTCACCCAACGTGGGGCTCAAAGTCACAACCCCAAGATCGAGTCACATGTTCCTCTGATTGAGCCAGCCAGGTGCCCCATAAATTAGCTTCTTACAGGATACTGATATATTATCGTGGGTACTTGTACCTTTTTTCAGTAAGGCCAAATAAAAATTTCAAACTGATTTTAATAAAGGAAGTATGTGTGTAAGGCCTATTTCCATGTGGGGAGGACTGTTCTGAATACCACTTTGATAGGAATAAATCCCAATCTGCTTCTTTGTGGTCAGAAGGTCTCAGAAGTTCTCCTAGTTCTACATCTTACTCATCTGGGTTGCATTGCAATATTTAAGGTAAGAGTTGGGTCACAGAGTCACATACTTAAGTGAGTGCAGGTGTGCGTCTGAATGATGGTCTAAGCAGATCTCCACACCTGTCATTATCTGAGTGTGGGATCATTCCAGTGTTTGCCAATTTTACAGGATAACTTGGCAGCACACTGCTTTTGTTTAAGTCCTCAGCTACATTATAAGACTTTCTTGCGTTAGCTCTGTGTGTATATATTTGGTAAAGTTTGCTAAATCCAGGACCTTACTAAAAATTATTATTCTCCTCGATCTCCTAGATACAATTATTATACCCCATGTAATTTGTATATGTTTTATAATAAGTATTTGTTTTCTGGTTATTTATTTTTTAAAGGTTTTTATTTATTTAATCTCTACACCCATTGTGGGGCTGAAACTCATGAGATCAAGAGTTACGTGATCTACCTACGGAGCCAGCCCCATACAATCCATTTTCATGAAAGGCGGAGAGCTAGGAATTCTGCATAAGACAAGTTTTCCAGATCTTAAGAAACTTGATAGCTTGTGAGAGGTGTATGGACTGTGCATTCAAGTAACTAAGTGAGACAGGTTAAGGTGAGGACATATGAATAGAGTAAAGGAGATGGTCAGTAAAGGTTGTATGTGGAAAATGTCATCTGAACCAGGCCTTGAAGGATAACTTTAAAAGTGATGTAAAGAAGAGCAGATCATGACTGGAATCCTCAATGTTTTGTTTGGCTTGATTGTTTGTTGGCTACCTTTCTCTCCCTTCAATCAGAGGTGAGGCCTTTATCAGCCTTTGACTCAAGTGTAAGTTACACTTCTCCCCCCAGTTCTTGCATGTGGAATCAAGGATATGAGTTATAAGTGTTCTCTTTAGCTACTCTACACGTTTTTGCCAGAGTGTATTTATGATTATGTTGATCTTCCTTAATACGTCCATATTTGGGGGGCAAGAATGAAGCCTATCTGCCCAAGAACCAACTTAATCTGTTCCACCCAATACCAGTACTGGGCTCATGGTGCCACCAGTGGGCTGCTGTAAGGAAATGCTTTAATCTTTTCCCCACTCGGAGTTTGTACTGCCCACAGCTAGTTATTTTCACGTTATGACATTTCTCGTTCTTTTTAATAACCTCCTATTCCTCTTTCGACTAAGTGTAACTACTGTAGAAAATCTTCCCATCTCTTTCCCCTTTACTTTGTTCTCTTCGTGAGTGGTGGGAAAAAACCAAACAAGCATGAGATTACTCCTAGTATCTTTGTATCAAGAAAGAAGAAAGAAGTAAACTTCAACAAGTTTTTGTGTTGTTTTGTTTTTTTAATGAAAATAGAGAGTCAGGTATCCCTTAGGCCATTGTTGCAGGTATAGAGGAAAATGTTAGTAAAGACTCAGAGGTGGGAAAGCACAAGATAGTTTACAAAATGGCAAATGGTCTCATTTAGGCCAGAATGCATCTGATATACTGTTATTGTATGTCCTCCTCATCTTGTGTCTGGGGATTTTGAAAGTGCATTTTTGTTTCATTATTGCCCCACTAGAAAAAATTCTGTTGCAATTCCACATTTGAAACTGCTTCCTTTTGGATTCCGTATCCTTAGATCTTCCTAATAATTTCTGTGGTTACACTGGATCTGATCTGTTCCTGTGCTAAAAGAAAGCTCCCAATCACAAAACTGTGTAGGCATAAATGAGAGGCATATGGGAGTGGTGTAAAAGGAACTCTACGAGTCTTCATATGCCTGGGTGGGCGAGCTAAACTAATAGCTCCCAGCAGTTCTTCTGAATCAGACATTGTGGAGCCAAGAGTCTAGCATTTGGAATTCCAGTGCTTGTGCAAAGGCTCTGTCTTTTATCCTCCAAACCACCATTTGTTAAATGGCTAATGACCCAGTGGACCTGTTGACAACAAGAGGGGGAGGCTGGCAAAGATCAAGTTTAAAGGAAAAAGGAAAGAAAAGTTCAAAGGTAGGAAAGTAAGTACAAAAAGAGTTTGATCATATCTTCATCTACCTTTTATATATTTTTTAACAATTTATGTGGAGAATTTTGAATATACACAAAGTAGACAGAATAATAATATGAACTCCTAAGAACCCATCCTCTTAGACCCAGTAAGCTATAGTTTCCACACTTAATCAAGGGAAACCAGAACTCTGGTGAGCCTTGGGTTTGCTCTTGGCCTCTTTAGGTCTTGTCACCTTTGGCTTTATGCCATCAAACTCTTTTCTTTCTTTTTTAGATTTTATTTATTTGAGAGAGAGCCTCTGCGGGGGTGCGGGGAGAGGAGCAAAGGGAGAGGGAGAAGCAAACTCCCTGTTGCACAGGGAGCATGACGTGGTCTCTGTCCCAAGACCCTGAGATCGTGACCGGAGCTGAAGGTGCTTAACCTACTGAGCCACCCAGCCACCCCCAAACTCTTTTTGTTTTAGCACCTAATATATACAGAACACTGTGTTTAGGGTTTGTGATGTGTAGGACATCTGTTAACCTCTAATAGCCTAAGGAACTAAGTGCCGTTGTTCAAGGGGTAGAAAAGTGTGATTAATTCTATCAAGGGAGGGGACTTAGGAAGCCTTTACTGAGAAGGTGGGATTTGAGTTTATTGCAGAAGGGTAGGGCAAGAGGGTAGGGACTGGATCCATGATCCAGACAGCAGTATAAGACGTCTATTAACTCTTTTCACTGGGCTGTTTATTTAGAACATGACACTTTTGTTACATATATGACACAAGAATACTTTGAGAATAAGCTTTTTCTCCTTTAAGCAATTTAGAAATACAAGTTAATATCAGCATTTTCTGCTAAACTCTGTGTTTCCTTGAAATGCTTATTATCAAGATGAATTATACAAGGTGTGGAAGACTCTCTTGAGAAATACCATTTCAAAGCAAGTTGAGCTAAGTTTGATTGTCTGGACAGGACCCACGAGAGAATATGGGCTTTGTCTGGATCTCATTTCAGTTGTATTTATCAGTGAAATAAGCCAGGAGAGCAATCTGACTTTTGCATTTTAAAGAGCTGACTGGCCAAGGGGAATGTACTATAAATAGTGTGTTATAGATTAATGAGGTATTGAGCTAACCTGGCACCTTACTCTGCCTTGTGCTTGCTCTGCCTTCTGCTCTTTCTCAAGGAATGATTCCTCTTTGTGTGTCACAGCCATGTTTCTCACTGCCTACAGATGATGTTTGGCTTATTTCACTATCTTCTCATATCCAGCTGTTTCAAACTGCATTGAATCCTCAGGGATCTCTCCACTCCCTTCTGGACAAACAGTGCTTCTTCCTCTTTTTAAACCTTTATCACTCCCCCCCCCTTTTATTTGTTTTTTTTTTTTTTTAATTTTGTATATTCGACAGAGATAGAGACAGCCAGCGAGAGAGGGAACACAAGCAGGGGAGTGGGAAAGGAAGAAGCAGGCTCACAGTAGAGGAGCCCGATGTGGGGCGCGATCCCACAACGCCGGGATCACGCCCTGAGCCGAAGGCAGACGCTTAACCGCTGTGCCACCCAGGCGCCCCCCCCCTTTTAAAAAGATATTATTTATTTATTTGACAGAGAGAGACAGCGATGGAGGGAACACAAGCAGGGGGAATGGGAGTGGGAGAAGCAGGCTTCCTGCTGAGCGTGGACCCTGGGATCATGCCCTGAGCCGAAAGCAGACACTTAACGACTGAGCCACCCAGGAGCCCCGACTTTTTCCCCTTCTTTATACTTGTTTTGTTCTTCTACTTTTTAAGAAATTGAAATATAATGGACACACAATATACTTTATATGTTTAAAATGCACAATATGATAAGTTTTGACATGGATAGTGACCGTATCAGTCACTCCCAAAGTTTTCTCATTCCCCGTTGTAATCCCTCCCTCTTATCATGCTCCCCTGCACCATCTGTGAACACTGATCTCCTTTTATTTTTTATTATTTATTTATTTTTAAAGATTTTATTTATTCATTTGACAGAGCACAAGCAGGGGGAGCAGCAGTCAGAGGGAGAAGCGGGCTCCTCGCTGAGCAAGGAGCCAGATGTGGATTTGATCCTAGGACTCCGGGATCACGACCATCCCCGAAGGCAGATTTTTTTTTTTTTTTTTTTGAGATTTATTTATTTTATTATTAACATACAATATATTATTTGTTTCAGGGGTACAGGTCTGTGATTCATCAGTCTTACACAATACACCGTGCTCTCCATAACACATACCTTCCCCAGTGTCCATCACCCAGCCACTCCATCCCTTTTACCCCCTCCACTCCAGCAACCCTCAGTTTTTTTCCTGAGATAAGAGTCTCTTACGGTTTGTCTCCCTCCCTGATTTTGTCTTGTTTCATTTTTCCTCTCTTCCCCTATGATCCTCTGCCTTGTTTCTCAAATTCCACATATCAGATTATATAATTGTATCTCTCTGATTGACTTAATTCGCTTAGCATAATACCTTCTAGTTCCATCCACATCATTGCAAATGGCAAGATTTCATTTTTTTGATGGCTGTGTAATATTCCAGTGTGTGTGTGTGTGTGTGTGTGTGTGTGTGTGTGTGTACACCACATCTTTATCCATTCATCTGTCAATGGACATCTGGGGCCTTTCCATAGTTTGGCTATTGTGGACCTTGCTGCTATAAACATAGGGGTGCAGGTGCCCTTTTGGATCACTATATTTGTATCTTTGGGGTACATACCCAGTAGTGCAATTGCTAGGTTGTAGGGTAGCTGTATTTTTAACTTTCTGAGGAAACTCCATACTTTCTCCAGAGTGGCTGCATCAGCTTGCATTCCCATCAACAGTGTAGGAGGGTTCCCCTTTCTCCACATCCTCACCAACATCTGTCTTTTCCTGACTTGTTAATTTCAGCCATTCTGCCTGGTGTGAGGTGGTATCGCATTGTGGTTTTGATTTGTATTTCCCTGATGCCGAGTGATGTTGAGCACTTCTTCATGTGTCTTTTGGCCATTTGTCTGCAGAAATGTCTGTTCATGTCTTCTGCCCATTTCTTGATTGGATTATTTGTTCCTTGGGTGTTGAGTTCACAAGTTCTTTATATAGATTTTAGATACTAGCCCCTGAAGGCAGATTCTTTTTTTTTTTTTTTTTTAAGATTTTATTTATTTATTTGACAGACTGCCAGTGAGAGAGGGAACACAAGCAGGGGGAGTGAGAGGAAGAAGCAGGCTCCAAGGTGAGGAGCCTGATGCGGGGCTCAATCCCAGAATGCTGGGATCACGCCCTGAGCCAAAGGCAGACGCTTAACGACTGAGCCACCCAGGCGCCCCTGAAGGCAGATTCTTAACCGACTGAGCTACCCTGGCTCCCCAACATTGATCTCCTTTTAGTTACTATAGATTAGCTTGCATTTTCTAGAATTTTACATGTACATGTGTATATTTTATATAAATGAATTCATATTATTTCCTCCTTCACTGCCTTCCTTTCTTCTTTCTGGGTTCTTTTCTTTCAGCATAACTATTTTAAGATATTGTATGTAGTAGTTGTTCATTTCTTCTATTGTGGTGGTATTCCATTGTTTGGATATATTACATTTATTTATTTTTATTCACCTGTTGATAGATGCTTTGTTTCCCATTTTTGGTTACTACAAATAAAGTTACCTTTGTAAATACATAGGAGTGGCATGGCTGGATCATTTGATAGGTGCAGAATTATTTCAGAAATTCCTGAACTAGTTTTCCAAAATATTTTCAAGTGCTTATTTGCCATCCATACATCTTCTATGGTGAAATGTCTGTTTAAATCTTTTACCCATTAAAACAAATCGACTTGTTTATTATTACTGAGTTTTGAGAGTTCTTTATATATTCTGGGTATAAATTATTTTTTAAAGATTGTATTTATTAATTTATTTGACAGAGAGCACGCAGCATAAGCAGGGGGAGCAGGAGGCAGAGGGAGAGGGAGAAGCAGGCTCCCCGCTGAGCAAGGAGCCCAATGTGAGGCTCTATCCCAGGACCCTGGGATCATGACCTGAGGCGAAGGCAGACACTTAACCGACTGAGCCACCCAGGCACCCTGGGTATAAATCTTTTATTGGGGCATGTTTTGCAGAGATGTTCTACCAATCTGTGCCTTGTCTGTTTATTCTCTTAGTCGTGTTTTTTGAAGAGTAGAAGGTTTTAAAAGTCTTCTGAAGTACAATTTATCAATTTTTTTCTTTTATGTGTTGGCTGTACTTTTGTTTTGGTATCTAAGAAATACTTGCCTCACCCAGGGTTACAGAGATTTTCTTTATGCTTTCTTCAAGCAGATGTATAGTTTTTCGTTTTACATTTATGTCTGTTACCATTTTAAGCTCATTTTGCATACCATGGTGTCAGGTATTCATCAGAGTTTTTTTTTTTTTTTTTTTCCAATGAATATACATTTCTAGCAGCAGGTTTTGAGTTTTTTTTTTTTTTTTTTTTTTTTTTTTAAGAGAGAATCTTAAGTAGGCGCCACTCCCACCGCAGAGCCCTACTCTTGGTCTCACCGCCCTGAGGTCATGACCTGAGCTGAAATCAAGTTGGTTACTTAACCAGCTGAGCCACCCAGGAGCCCCTAGCATCAGTTTTTGAAGACTGTCCTTTCTCCAGTGGATTGCCTTTATACTTTTGTCAAAAATCAGTCATCCATGTATGTGTGGGTCTATTTCTAGATCTATTACATTGATAATGTTTGTCTAATTTTTGTGCCTGTACCACACAGTTTGATTTACTGTAACTTAAAATCAGTTAGTGTTAGCCCTCCAGCTCTATTCTTTTTCAAAGTTGTTTTGACTATTCTAGGTTCTTTGCATTTCCAAACAAATTTTAGAATCAGCTTGCTGATTTCTACAGAAAAAGCATTCTGGAATTTTGATTTCAGTTTTCAAAAGCATTGAATCCTTTAGGGGGCAGAATTGACATCTTAACAATATCGAATCTTCCAATCTTTGAGCTTAACATGTGTCTCCATTTGTTTAGGTCTTCACTACTTTTTCCTAGCAGAGTTTTGGAGTACAGGTCTTATACATCTTTGTCAAATTTATCTCTTTTAAGTATTTCACAGTTTCTGATACCACTGTGATTGTGTTTGTTTTTAATTTCAACTTTTGTTTGCTCATTGCTACTACTCAGGAATACAGTTTTTGGGTTTTTTTTAAATACAGTTTTTTGCATATTGATCTTGAATCCTGCAACTTGGCTAAATTCACTGAATTAGCTTTTTTGTAGCTTCTATTGGATTATCTACACTATCTGTAAGTAAGGACAGTTTTACTTTCTTCTAATTATCTCTCTCTTTTTTTTTTTTTTTTAGATTTTGTTTATTTGAGAGAGAGCAAGCAGGGGGAGAAGCAAAGAGGCAGGGACAAGCAGACTCTGTGCTGAGCGCAGAGGCTGACGTGGGGCTCGATCCCACAACCCTGAGATCTTGACCTGAGCCGAAATCAAGAATTGGTCACTCAACCAACTGAGCCACCCAGGTGTCCTTTACTTAATTACTTCTCAGCTATGTTGTCACTGCTTCAGAGATTCTGTCCTTTTCCATCCTCTCTTGTTATCTTCTTGGTCCTAGGCATTATCATATCTTATATCTTTTTTTTGTTTGCTTTTAATCATTTAATGGCAAAGTCTCTCTAATACCAGACATTCTTCTCCCATATCTCTCTCACTAGGGGCTGTGAAAAGTTGCCTTCAGAAAACACGAGGGGCGCCTGGGTGGCTCAGTCGTTAGGTGTCTGCCTTTGGCTCAGGGCGTGATCCCGGAGTTCTGGGATGGAGCCCTGTGTCGGGCTCCTCCGTTGGGAGCCTGCTGCTTCCTCTCCCACTCCCCCTGCTTGTGTTCCCGCTCTCACCGGCTGTCTCTCTCTGTCAAGTGAATAAATAAAATCTTTAAAAAAAAAAAAAAGAAAGAAAACACTGGTTTCATTCTGTTTAAGGCCATATCATGGTTCCCACGTGTTACTTACAGGAAGTCCTAACATATTTATCCCTCCACTTTGGGATCTTTTCCTTCCTGCTAATAATTGACATCTGTGTTCACCAGTCCAACTTACTCCAGTCTGCTCCCCACCAAAAAAACATAAGGGAGGTGAGCATCAGAGTTGAGACTGAGAGATGGGGTTTGAATTCCTGTTTTGCCACTTAATATTCTTGTAATCTTGGGCAAAGTGTTTAACTTCTGGTGACTCAGTGCTCATCTGTAGGAAGCAAATAACACGAGAGAAGTTCCTCACAATATATTGTGAGGGTTAAAAGAAAACATAGTAATCTTAGCCGTTTGCCTGGAATGCAGTGTGAGTAGTCAGTAAATATTTAGCCTGGCACTCCGTGAACAGTGAGTGAATGAATGAGCGCTTGCGTATTTTATTTCTACACTGTCATTTAAGCTGTATTCCATCTCAGAGAGTGTACCCTCTTTGCTTTTCAGGTTTTCTGAATCCTTACTCATATTTCAGGATCAGTGGAGTCTACTTCAGTTTTTCATTCCCTGCATTCTTTTCTCTTTTTTTAATTCTTCTTCCTCTGCATTCTTTACATCCCTGTTGAGTTGATGTCTTACTAAACTTAAGGATTGAGACCTTTTGAGTATCTTTGTATTCACCAAAAGCCTAACAGATGTGTCATAGGTACTAAAATAATTAGTTGATTCTACAGTTAATTTACAGGCAGCACAGCAAAATACTTTGAAAAGTTTGTTGGGTTCTTTGGACGAGATTAAAATTTTAGGGACAGATATATCGAATTTTATATGATATAATGGGAATTTCTATCTGAATAAAGGTAGCCTTAGGGGCACCGGGCTGGCTCAGTTGGTTCAGCATGTGATGCTTGATTGGAGTTGTGAGTTGAAGGCTCATGTTCGGCCTAGAGCTTACTTTAAAAGAAAAATTCCATCACTATAAATTGGAAGAAAAAAATGTATAAAGAAAAAGTAGCTTTAAAAGAAAGTAATTAACTTATAAGATTTTGATTTTGGCTGTCAGGGTCATTCATGTAACAGGATGGAAGTCTGCATAACTAAATAATTTCTTCGCTCTGTGCCACTTATAAAAATTTTTGTTTATTAAAATTTTATTTGAGAGAGGGAAGGAGAACAAGTGGGGGGAGGGGCAGAGGGAGAAGCAGGCTCCCCGCTGAGCAGGGAACCTTATGTGGGGCTCTGTCCCAGGATCCTGGGATCATGACCTGAGCTGAAGGCAGACTCTTAACCAACTGGGCCACCCAGGTGCCCCTGTTCAGTACTTCTTTATGGGTACACACACACACACACACACACACACGCATGTATACATATATACCTGTATATGTATATATACACATATATATATACACATACACACACATATACACATACAGGTTAAAAATGGTAATCTGATGAATATGCATGGAGAAGCAGCCCTTAAAACACGCTATATGGAAAATAGCTTAAGACTTTTGAAGTTCCATTAAGAAATACTATGGTAAGGCCATGCTTATCAGAAAAAGATTTACTAGGCTATTTAGCATTATAAAATAATGGGCTTTAAAACCAGAAGGTGATATAGGTTACTTTTGCTTGTTATGTTACATATCCACAGCAGTCATTCAAAGCTGTTAGAACTTAACTTAGTGCTTTGAATATAAAGTATGTTAATAAAATCTTGAGAACCAGGATACTTGTGAGAAACTCTTAACTGGCATATGGCTGGCTGGCCCGTAACTCCTCATCACCATTCACATTGTATTCTGGAGTTGTACTCTAGGGGGTGCCATTCACTTAGAATATAATGTGAAAAGTAACCCTAAAGTTCTACAAGTAGGAGGTACTAGCTTCATGCCTTTAGCTCTAATAAGTCAGTAAAACAACTTGAAAATTGCTGAGAGCTAGAGTTTCAGATGACCTGTGGGACACTTGAAAGAGGTCTTGGTTCTGGAACCAGTCACTATCTGACACCTAACCTTCCTCATGGATCCATGAAGAACTGTGATTGGATGTCTCTTTAATGGCTGATATTTTTAAATTTAGGTGATGGGTTGAAGTCAGGAATGTGGTCCAGCACTGAGGATACTAAAGGTGACAGAGTCATGAGGTTGTTGAGAGGTCAAGTGATTAGAAGCAGTTTAGTCCCAAATTAGAGTCATGATTTTGGTTTAGATTATGAATAGAAATCCATACAACTGCCCTATCCCCATTGGCTGGAGATTGGCTGGTCATCATTCTTAGATTATACTGTGGGTATGTGGAAAGGACTTGAAATTGATGATTCATATAGCTGAGCATGGAAAGAAGAGAAACAGCTCAATTCCTTATGTGTAAGCCTTCCTAGGGCTGAAGATGTGTTTCTCCTCCTGTCCAGTGCTAAGTAGTGGCTTGATTGTGGTGGGCAATATGGCTTACACATGCTAGTGTAGGCTGATGCCCTGCCACTTTGATATGTTTTCTGCATGAAATCATTTTTTTCTTAGTTCTTTCCATTTCCCTTGGTTATAGTAGGTACATTTCTCCCAACTCATCTGAACTCAAAATCCACCTATCTTCTCTACAAACCCTTTCTTGTTTATTTGCTTAGCTGGAAGAGACTTACCCAGGAAACGTGCATTTTAACAAGTTCCTCAGAAGAGTTTCGTCAGGTGGGCTATGGGCCCACATGGTTTAAAGCCCTATTTTTGATTGTTATCTATCTATCTATCTATCTATCTATCTATCTATCTATCTATCTATCTAGTTTTTAAAGAGCTTGCACTCTAGCAGGGGGAGGGGCAGAGGGAGAAGGGGAGAGAGAATCCCAAGCTGGTTCCACACTCAGCACAGAGCCTGAACTGGGGCTCTGTTCCACAACCGTGAGATGATGACCTGAGTCAAAATCAGAAGTTGGATACTCAATCAGTTGAGCCACCCAGGTGCCCCTGGGCCCATATGGTTTAAAGCGTTTAGTCTAGTACTTTGTCTTGATAAATCATTGGTGAGTCAAAACCAGTAATCCTTGGTATCTCTGCTAGGAGAAATGATCTTAAAATCTGTCAAAAACTAGATTTACTTTGTTCCTGGCTATCTAGTATTCTGCATATTTTGGGGAGTTATATGAACTCTCTGTACTCTTGGTTTAAGGCACCCTTTGACTTTAGTTTTAAGATTTTTTTTTTTTAAGATTTTTTTTTTTTTTAACTTATTCGACAGAGATAGAGACAGCCAGCGAGAGAGGGAACACAAGCAGGGGGAGTGGGAGAGGAAGAAGCAGGCTCATAGCAGAGGAGCCTGATGTGGGGCTCGATCCCAGAACGCCGGGATCACGCCCTGAGCCGAAGGCAGACGCTTAACCGCTGTGCCACCCAGGCGCCCCTAGTTTTAAGATTTCTGATTAGTCTGTTATCCCAGACAAAGAGCTAATTATGTACACTCGTGCATTTGAATTTTGTCATTGATCCAGTATGTCTGAAAAATCTATCGCATGGCTGTCTTACAGAAAGCTTATATGTTCAGTCTTTGTAGGAACTAACAGAAGAGGTCTTCCTTACTAAATCTTAATTTACTCCCATTTAATCACTAATTTCTATTGATACAGTGTTGTATTAGATATTGTAGGGGGGAAAATCAAGTATTTTTCTGGTACTGTAGGGATGCTTAAGACAAACTCATAAAACAGCTAAGAGAATACTCAAGGCAGTATGTGATGTAGAACCAAACAAAAGGTTTGTATGTAGTAAAGCCGATGATTATTGGAGTTCAGAGAAGAGAGAGGTTGGAACAGACACTAGAGAACCTGGGAAATCCTTAGGGAGAAGGTAGTAGGGGCTGAACCTGAAGCTGAATCTGATCAGAGGAACAGGGCATTCTTAAAGGGAAGAACATATGAAGATTAATTTTACAGGTAAAAAAAATGGAGACTTAGGGAAAGTGAGTGACAGGTACTAGTTCCCTGACCACTGTTCTGTGTACTTTGTCCAGTATTGGGAAGTTTCCACTGTTACCAAGCAGAAGACAGTAGTATTTTGGTGGCCATATGTGAAAGCACTGACAATTCAGGTGTGGTTCTTTTTGTTTGTTTGTTTGTTTTTACAATTCCAGTTTTAATTGTGATAATCTCAAAGTCCAGAACCAAAATTACTTTTGTAAAAGAACAATGAATTTGACAAAGTTGATATTTTATTTGTACATATTTAGTTAACTTGATGCATTTTCAGAAGTATTAAAGAGAATTTGAAATAGTGATTAATTATAATTTGGGGAGCCTGGGTGGCTTAGCGGTTAACCATCTGCCTTCAGCTCAAGTGATGATCTCAGGGTCATGTGATTGAGCCCTGCATCAGACTCCCTACTCAGCAGGGCAGTCTGCTTCTCGCTCTCCCTCCCCCTGCTCATGCTCTCGCTCGCTCTCTCAAATAAAATCTTCAAAAAAAGATTAATTATATTTTGCTGTGTAAATTCACTGAACGCATATTTACTGTGATGAGTACATGTCTGACCTTGATAGGAGGATATTCAATAGTCAATTCTTAGTTGTCATCTTGATAGAGCAATTGACCCGATCAATCATTTTTTATTCTTCTTGAAATACTTTCTTTATTTGGTCCCCCACATTGTTGTTTTTCATCATCTCTTACTTGCCAGCTGCATCTTCTCGGTTTGCTTTTTTTTTTTTTTTAAAGATTTTATTTATTGGGGCGCCTGGGTGGCACAGCAGTTAAGCGTCTGCCTTCGGCTCAGGGCATGATCCCGGCGTTGTGGGATCGAGCCCCACATCAGGCTCCTCTGCTATGAGCCTGCTTCTTCCTCTCCCACTCCCCCTGCTTGTGTTCCCTCTCTCGCTGGCTGTCTCTCTCTCTGTCGAATAAATAAATAAAATCTTTAAAAAAAAAAAAGAATTTTATTTATTTGACAGAGAGAGAGACAGCCAGCGAGAGAGGGAACACAAGCAAGGGGAGTGGGAGAGGAAAAAGAAGGCTCCCAGAGGCGGAGCCCGATACGGGGCTCAATCCTAGGACTCCGGATCATGCCCTGAGCCGAAGGCAGACGCTTAACAGCTGAGTCACCCAGGTGCCCCTTCTCCGTTTGCTTTGATGGTTCCTCCTTTTCTTCCTGAACTCTTTAACATTGGGCTTATCCAGTGCCCAATGTTCAGTATAGTACTTGACTCTCTTATCTTTATTTATATTCATTCCCTTGGTGAGCTCATGAAATCTCCTGGCTGTGAATACTGTCTGTAAGCTCACACCTGCCAGATTTAGATCTCCAGACCAGATCTCAGTTGCCTGCATGACATTTCCACTTGGATATCTAATAGATACCTCAAACTAAAAAGTGTCCAACTTTGAACTTCTTATCTTCTCCCTCAAACTGTTTTCCTTTAGTCTTCCCTAGCTCTATTCTTTAAACAGAAACCTTGGAGTTAACCTAGACTTTATTTTTCCCCCTTCATTACCCACTTTAATCAGACTTTTTAAAAAAATTGTGTTAAAATACACATATAGGGACACCTGGATGACTCAGTTGGCTGAGTCTGCCTTCAGCTCAGGTCATGATCCCAGGGTCCTGGGATCGAGTTCCACATCGGGCTCCTTGTTTAGCTGGGAGCCTGCTTCTCCCTCTGCCTTTCGCTCCCCCTGCTTACGCACTCTCTCTCTCTCTGACAAATAAATAAATAAAATCTTAAAAAAAACCATAAAAATTTATCTTCACCATTTTGTGCAGTTTAGTGGTATTAAATACCTTCACATTGTGTGCAGCCGTCACCACCATCCATCCTGTTAACTCTTGTCATCTTGTAAATGGAAACTCCTTAACATTTATTTACTTATTTATAGATTTTATTTATTTATTTGACCGAGAGAGAGCAAGAGAGTACAAGCAAGGTGAGCAAAAGAGGGAGAGGGAGAAGCAGGCTCCCCGCTGAGCAGGGAGCCAGATGTGGGGCTCGATCCCAGGAGCCGAAGGCAGACACTTAACCGACTGAGCCACCCAGGTGCCCCCAAACTCCTTAACTTTTAAGATTTTATTTATTTATTTATTTGACAGAGATAGCCAGCGAGAGAGGGAACACAAGCAGGGGAGTGGGCGAGGAAGAAGCAGGCCCCAGCGGAGGAGCCCGATGTGGGACTCGATCCCGGAACACCGGGATCACGCCCTGAGCCGAAGGCAGATGCCTAACGACTGCGCTACCCAGGCGTCCCCAAACTCCTTAACTTTTAAAACAATAACTCCCCATTCTCCCCTTCCTCCCAGCCTCTGGCAACCACCATTAAACTTTTGATCTCTATGATATTGACAATTCTAAGTACTCCATATAAGTGGAAAAGTGGAATCATACAGTATTTTGTCATTTCGCTCCTGACATATTTTACTTAGCAAAACGTCCTCGGGGTTCCTCCAGGCTGTGTAGCATATTGCAGAATTTCCTTACTTTTTAAGGCTGAACAATACTTCATTGTACATACATACCACATTTTGTTTATTCATTCATCCATCAGTGGACACTGAGCTTGCTTCCACGTTTAACTATTGTAAATAATGTTATTATGAACATGGATGTTCAAATATCTCATGAAGACCCTGCTTTCAGTTCTTCTCAGTATATTTCCAGATACTTGCTGGGTTATATGGTGATTCTGTTTTTATTTTTTGAGGAACCTTTATACTCTTCTCCACAGTGGCTGTACCATTTTACATTCTTGTCAACAGTGCACCAGTAATTTATGTATCTTCTTAGGAGAATTGTCTGTTTAGGTCCTTGGCCAGTTTTTGAATTGGATTGTTCTCTTGTTGCATTTTTAGGAGTTCATTGTATATTCTGGATGTTAATCACTTAGCAGATATATGATTTGCAAATATTCCATTCTGTGGGTTGCTGTTTTTACTCTGTGGATGGTTTCTTTTGATATACAAAGTTTAAAATTTTTCATGAAGTCCAGTTTGTCTATTCTTTCTTCCGTTACCTAGGCAAAAATCTTGGAGTTAACCTTGACTTTTTTTTCATTACCCCCTTCTAGTTAGTCAGGAGACACTGTTTGTTCACCTTGAAAATATATACATAATCTGAATAGCATCTTAACTTCACTCCTCCCATTCTGGTCCAACACCTCTACTTGACTTATTGGAGCTGCATGATAGTTGTTTTGCCTCCTTTCATTCTTTTTTTTTTTTTTTTTTTTTTTTTTTTTTTTTTTTTAAAGATTTATTTATTCGACAGAGATAGAGACAGCCAGCGAGAGAGGGAACACAAGTAGGGGGAGTGGGAGAGGAAGAAGCAGGCTCATAGCGGAGGAGCCCGATGTGGGGCTCGATCCCACAACGCCGGGATCACGCCCTGAGCCAAAGGCAGACGCCCAACCACTGTGCCACCCAGGCGCCCCTGCCTCCTTTCATTCTTGCCCCACCATCTGTTTTGACCATAGCAATCAGAGTGGTCCAGTTTATTTTGTTTTTTGTTTTTTGTTTTTATTTTATTTTATTTTTTATTTTATTTATGTAGTTTCATTTCATTTCATTTTTTTCTCTGAGTGATCCAATTTAGTCAGGTATTGTAAATTCTCTACTTAGAACCATGTTAACGACTCCCGTTTTACTTAAAATAAAACCAGAGTTTTTTCAGTGACCTTCAAGGTTTCTGTGATCTCTACCCCCCGACCCCATCCCTCCGCAACTCATATCCTACTGCTTTCCCAGCTCCAGGCACACAGATCTTGCAGTTCCTGGAAAAATGTAGTCCTTGCCTTATGTCAGGACTTTCACCTAGACTTCTCTTTTCTCTCCCTATCGCATGGCTTATTTCTTTCTTTTCTTCTCAGTGAGGCCAACCTGGCTACACTATTTAAAATGGCACCCTGGGGTGCCTGGCTGGCTTAGTTGGAAGAGCATTAGACTCTTGATCTTGGAGTTGTGAGTTTAAGCCCCACAGGTATAGAGACTACTTAGTCTTTTAGAAATAAATAAAATGGCACTCTGCCTACCCCATCCCCCGTAATCAGATCAGCCCCCTTTGTCGGCTCACTTTTTAACATATTCTATATTTTAGTTAACTATTTTGTTTATTTTCTGTCTCCCCTTATTGGAATGTATGTTCCAAAGGGGACAGATTTTTGTCTATTTTGTTTATTGATGTATCTCCATTGCCCAGAACATTGGCACATGGTAGATACTTAATAAATATTTGCTGAATGAATGAATAAATGATAGAACAGGAAGCAAGGTAGAGACACATGGTCCCTGTTCTCATGAAGTTTACATTTACAGTTCGTGGTTTGCTTTGTACAAACAAATGAAGTTAACCATGTTTTCCATATTTTTGTTTGGTTTAAATACATGTAATTCAAAATCTGTGTGATATAATAGGCATTTAAACTTGGGGAAACATAATTTATTAAATAGAATGCTATCTTGAGTTGTACTTTGAATCAAATGAAAACTTACAAAACATTAAAATAGAAAAGCCATATGCCAGAAAAGGTGATGACATGAACAATCTTTGAAAAATACTATTAGGTCACTTTGGATCTTCGTTCATTGCTGTAGAACATTTAATTACAAAAATGTTCTGTTTCCTTGCAATGAAAAGAAATGTTTTGGCTTAGAAGTGGGATTCACAAACCGAGCGATTTTAACTCTCGTTAGGGTTCTTTATTTCTTTATCTTTTGTAATCTACCACAAAACCTAAATTTAATTTAAACCCCAAATTTTGTGGTGGAAATCAAATATGGAAGACTTTTGAACAAATATCCAGTGTTGAAGGAGACGTAAATAGTAGATATCATATTGATGCCAACTGAGGAAATATGATTAGACTTAGTCAATAAATAAATCTGTTAACATAATCTGCCATGTGCCAATTTCAATAATGAAAGCATTACTGTAGGAGGATGTTTTGTTAAATGTCCTACAAGGCCTGAGTCTTCTGTGCGTATCTACCATGTGATAGACTCTTAATAATAATTGGGAAATAATAAGACTGAATTTTCTGCCTCTTAAATTGTTTATCTGAGGGAAGAGATAGTTAATCGTACATAAAACTTCAGTGAGACTGCTAATGTATCTTTATAGTCTGTTAGTCACTTTCTCTCCTTTTTCCTGTATATTTGCAAAGATACCGAATAGAACAAATATTTCTGTGATGATTTTTATATTTAAAAAATGAGGATAATTAGTGCAGGTTATAAAACTTGGCCGTAGTGGCCATGCCCTAAAAACTAAAGGAAACGAAATTTTCACTTGATGTGATTTTGAATTTGTTGACTCCAAAAAATTACTTCAGCTCACCAAGGCTTGTTTGGATGTATGTTCTTTGCAATTAAATTTTACAAGCGAAAAAGAAGTTAATATTACCTCTCTGTATTAGAGCCAGAATTTGTTAAAAGTGTGACATACCAGGCCTTATTAAGAGAAGTTTCAGGGAACGTGGTAAAAGTAAAATTTTCTATGAAAATGCAGAGTGAGGGCTCCTGGGTGGCTCATTTGGTTAAGCATCTGAGTCTTGATTTCAGCCCAAGTCATGACCTCAGAGTTGTGAGACAAGCCCCGTGTAGGGGCTTTGTGCTGGGTATGGAGCCTGCTTAAGATTCTCTCTCTGCCCCTCCACCCCCCTCTAAAAATAAAACTAAAAAAAAAAAAAAAGAAAGAAAATGCAGAGGAATAATTACAGTGAACTGAAGAATTTATAGGGATTTTCCAGCAAGATGTAGGAATTATATATTTTGTGTAGGTAGGTCCTAAAGTTATTTTATAAAAGTAGAACTATTAACCTTAATATTTTGTGTCTCCAACAAAGATGTTGACTGTGTGCTTAAAATACTGAATGGTTTAAAGTTTCTTATGTCTCATTTTTCTGTTCTATCAAACGACAGGAAATAAAGTCTGCTTGGTAGAATATTAATTTAAGTGCATAAAACACTCCATATAGGCGCTCCCACTGTTTAAATGAAGGAATTCTGACAAAGCTAGTTATAAAAACTCTCTGAAGTGAATATTTTCCTACTAACTTTTGTTATAAAACCAGAAACACTTTACTAAAGAGTTAAAAGAGGAGATAATCTCAATATGTAAAGTGGGAAATTTATAACGAAAGTAATATCTCTTGATTGTTCTGGCTGTTGCAGAAGTGCTAGGCCTGTTGTGTGTTTTAATCTTCACCTATAGGTTTGCTGTACCTTGAGAACTAGGAGTTTAGGTCAATTAACTGTCATAGTCTTTTTTTTTTTTTTTTAAAGATTTTATTTATTTATTTGACAGAGATAGAGACAGCCAGCGAGAGAGGGAACACAAGCAGGGGGAGTGGGAGAGGAAGAAGCAGGTTCCCAGCAGAAGAGCCTGATGTGGGTCTCGATCCCTTAACACCGGGATCACGCCTTGAGCCGAAGGCAGACGCTTAACCGCTGCGCTACCCAGGTGCCCCTAACTGTCATAGTCTTTGGGCTTTAGTTTTTTCTGAGTAATAGGCTTCAACAGTAGGTAAACTACTCTTAATGAGTTATATTAGGTATCTTTTTTTTTTAAATGATTTTTTATTATATTATGTTAGTCACGATACAGTACATCCCCGGATTCCGATGTAAAGTTCGATGCTCCATTAGTTGCGTACAATATATTAGGTATCTTAATCACGAACTTTATATATCGAATTCTATTTTGACTTAAGAATGAATTAGAAAAATCAAACCATGAGAACATAGAAGAACATATGTAGGAGTGTGTTTTTATAATCTTTCTAAACATGACATCAAAATCAGACGAACTCCTGATAAAACCTTAATCTCAAAATAACAGGAGAAACTACCATTTACATAAACTTGGCTATTGGAATGCAAATTGGTGCAGCCATTCTGGAAGACAGTATGGAGGTTCCTCAAAAAGTTGAAAATACATTTTTCTTAAGACCCAGCAATTGCACTACTGGGTTTTTACCCCAAAGATACAAATACGGTGATCCGAAGGGGCACCTGCACCTCAGTGTTCATAGCAGCAGTGTCCATAATAGCCAAACTATGGAAAGAGCCCAGATGTTCATTGACAGATATGTGTGTGGCATACACACACAATGGAATATTACTCAGCTATTGGAAAATGAAATCTTGCCATTTGCAATGACATGGATGGAACTAGAAGGTGTTAGGCTAAGCGAAATAAGTCAATCAGAGAAAGACAATTATATGATCTCACCGATAATGTGGAATTTAAGAAACAAAACAGGATCATAGGGGAAGAGAGGAAAAAATAAAACGAGGAAATCAGAGGGGAGATAAACTCTAAGAGACTCTTAATCATAGGAAACAAACTGAGGATTGCCGGAGGGGAGATGGGTGGGGGGATTGGGTAACTGGGTGATAGACATTAAGGAGGGCACGTGATGTAATGAGGCACAAGGTGTTAGGTAAGACTGATGAATCATGGACCTCTGCCTCTGAAACCAATAATACATTATATGTTAATTAATTGAATTTAAATTTAAAACATGGAAAAATAGCTATTAAAATATTAAAAAAATAAGCAAAAAAGAATGCACTTGGTTAGAGTGGAACTTCTGAATGGTGGAGTTGGCAAATTCTTTCCCCACAAAACAGATTAAAATTAGGCAAAATTGTTTGAAACAACCATTTTAAACTTGTACTGGATTGTTTCCAGCAGTGTTATTCAATAACCAAAAACTGGAAACAACCCAAATGTCCATCAGTTGCAATGTAGCATATCCATCGATAGAATATTACCTAGCAATAAAAAAGAATAAATACTGATATGTGCCAGAACATGGATGAATCCAGAAAAGAGTATACTAAATGAAAGAACTTAGAAAAGACAACATTTCTGTGTTTTTGTTTGTTTTTAAGTAAGCTCCACACCCAGTGTGGGGTCTGAACTCATAGCCTTGAGATCAAGAGTCACACGCTCTACCTGCTGAGCCAGCCAGGTGCTGTAGGACATCATCTTACAATTCCACTTACTTGAAATGCCCAGGAATGGCTACTTTATAGGGATAGGGTGAGCAGATTAGTTGTTACCGGTATTGTGGGTTGTAAATAGGATTTCCTATAAAGGGACATACGGGATCATTGGGGTGATAGAAATGTTCTGAAATGGGATTGTGGTGATAGTTGCACAATTATATAAATTTACTAAAAATCATTAAATTTACATTTAAAACATGAATTTTATGATATGTGTATTATACCTCAATAAAATTCTTATTTTTTAAAATGTGTGTAACATTTATTTATTTTCTTAAAGATTTTATTTATTTGACAGTGAGAGGGAGAGGGAGAGAGAGAGAGAGCATAAGCAGGGAGAGCAACAGAGGGAGAGGGAGAGGAGGAGACTTCCTGCACAGCAGGGAGCCTGACACAGACCTAGATCCCAGGACCCTCATATCATGACCTGAGCGGAAGGCAGACACTTAACCAACTGAGCCACCCAGGCACCCCTAAAACTCTTACCTAAAAATGTTCCCCCCACCCCACCCCAAAGTGGCCCTGCAGGTGGCATTCATTTAGACGGATGCTGCTTTCAGCTTATTTAGTTTAGGTGTTTTGAGAGCTTAGGGCCCACAGGAAGGACATAGAAAGAGAACACTGGCTTTGTTAGTTAGGGTTCATGTTGTGATCTTAGGTGCATCAAAGATACCAACCTTGTAGTGTGTTTTTTTTTTTTTTTTTTTAAGATTGATTGATTGATTGATTGGAGACAGTACAAGGGCGCATGGGGAAGGAGCAGAGGGAGCTGAGTGTGGAGCCCAGTGCAGGCTCCATCTCATGACCCATGAGATCATGACCTGAGCCGAAACCAAGAGTTGGACTCTTAACTGACTGAGCCACCCAGGTGCCCTACAACCTTACTTGTTTTTAAGTTTATAAAATAGAGTTCAAGAAGTACCTGACTTAAAAGAACTTGGACATCCACTTCTGTTATTCACATAAAGCCTTCTGAAATAAAGTAAGAGCTGTAGCTCCTAATAACTTGACACTTGCAATGCTCTACATCGTCTTTGCGAATAGGTATATGCCCCTAGGATGAATGATACCTTACTTGAGACAGAGCAGCAGCAGCAAAAATGGTCTCAATGTTTGGGAAAACCCACTCTGGGCTGGTGATTTTTAATTGTTATTAGCGAAGTAGTCTGGAAATTATTAAAAGTTTCTGCCATTTCAAAAACAGCAGCTCTCATAAAACTTCTTGAAGAGAACATAATTTGATTTGAATACTATTAGATAATAGGAATTTTGTTCAAACTTTTTCAGACCTCATCCTCCCCTTTCCCTATTTTAATTAAATGAAGGAGCTAGATCAATTCTTTTCTTTTTAAAAAAAGATTTTATTTATTTATTTGAGCCCTGTCCCAGCACCCTGAGACCATGACCACGCCTAGTGCTGAGCCCTACTGAGATCATGACCTGAGCCGAAATCAAGAGTCTGACGCTTAACAGACCGAGCCACCCCGGTGCCCCGAGATTCAGTTCTTTCTAAAGCTAATATCCTGTTGAATTTATGTATTAAACAAACAGGATATTTAAATTTATTTATCTAAGAAATAAGCATTGAATATGTTGATCAAGCATACCCCTGCCCTCAGATTAGTAATGGAGGATCAGGTCAACAAATAACTGAAAATGTTAAGTACCAGTGTGGTATCATATATACTACTGTCAGGCTTCTTGGATAGCACTAGGTGGGGCCACTGTCAACTCTGCCTGCTAGCTTTGGGAATTGTCTGTCCCAAAGGGAACACCCTTGAGATAAGTCTTTAAAGATGAATCATTTTCCAGGTGTATAGTGAAGAGTTTATTTGACAGAAGTATTCATAGTAAAGGAAATTGGTTGGTAGTCTGATTTGGATAGAGTAACGATATGATCCCTTAAATGCCTTAGAATATAGGATTATATGTTGATTTATTCCAGCAAATGAAAATTTCTGCTTCATTTATTTTCTGTGCTTCTGATTCATCAACTTTTAAAAATCTATCACAATTAAATTGAATTCTTGATTTTGAATGATGATCCACAGCTGCTGCAGTCTGACTTGTGTCCCATAAGGGCTGATGACTCAAACATCAAGAGAATTGTTTTTCAGTTTTGTTTTCAAGATCACTTGTAAATTTGATTGCTTCTCTATTTTTTTTAAGTTGATGCAAAATTTTTCCAAGCTTTGTAATGTTAAGTACGTAAAGCAAATAAACAGCAAATTAGGAAGTTCTTGATAACTAATAAAACAGGAATCTATATGTTGTCATATGAATTGGAAAGTTAGAATATCTTGTTTCTGGAGAGCCCCAAACCTCTGTTTTATCTTCAGATTATTTAATTTAATGATATTCTTACTACATCACATGGTCAGTTTAAGATAAGACAAAGAAGTTTAAGCAAGAAAGAAACAAAGCTGTAAAGGCTCATAACACCTAGTCCTGTCCTCTAATTTGACAGACAGTGGCTTAATGGTTTAGATAACTCATTTATAGCTGAATCTGAACAGTTACCCCAGGCTCTTTCTGTTGAATGATGAGGGAAAATCAGTGTCTCTCAAACTGTTTGCGGTAAATAATCTAAAAAGGAAGACACTCCATTTTCTGATCAGTTGTATATTTCAAACTTTAAGCATTAGTTGTAAAACCCTGTGGAACTGAAAGGTGAGTGAGACCGCTTTTGACTTTGGAGGAGTTTACAAGATTATTTGACACATAGAAACTGAGACAAATTGGTGTATGTTGTCTGCCTACTCCCCCTCAACAGTGTTCTGTGTGGTCTCTTTACTTGTCGCTTCCCTCCATCTTCTTTCTACAGGTTTAATACTGTCTAATCTTGGTGACCTCCTTCCAGTTCTTTAGTCATGTTGCTTCCCATACTTTCTGTTCTTCTTGCCTGAAAGATTCTTTTATCTCCTTTTAAAAAAAAGCCTAGGTCAGCTCTCCTTTAAGTTTTAGTACATGAAAATGTACTCCTGTATAATACAGCCTTCACTAACCCGCCGTCTATCCCCTGATGTGAGGTAATTCTCTTAATTGTTTTCTTGTGTTTTTTTTCCTTTCTAGCATTTACTGTTTATTATACATTTATTTGTATGATAATTAGTCTTTTCTAACAGACTGCAGGCTACCTGTAGGCAGGGACTATATTTTTATTCATTATTCTGTCTTCAATGCTAAGCATAATGCCTGGCCCATAGTAGGTGTTTGAGTTGGTCCAAAGCTACCCTGTTGGTATAAATCAGAGTTCAACATAGGTTTTTGTAAAGGGCCAGATAGGAAACATTTTTGGTTTTGTGGGCCACGTAATATCCATCCCAGCTGCTCTTGTCATGGGAAACAGCTACAGAAAGACAGTATGTAAAGCAATGGGTGTAGTCTTATTCCAGGAAAACTTTACCTACCAAAACAGTAAGGCTATAGAGCTTGCTGATCTCTCTTGTGAACAGTCATCTCTTAATGCTATAAATAATCTTTTTGTTAGACTTGAAAACTCTCTATTATGCAATCATGCAACTCTCCCTAAGGGCTTTTTAAGATGATTTCATTTTTTTTTTAAAGATTTCATTTATTTATTTGACAGAGTGCACGCTTGCACACAAGCAGGGGGAGCAGCAGGCAGAGGGAAAAGCAGGCTCCCTGCTGAGCAGAGAGCCCGACATGGGGCTTGATCCCCAGGACCCTGAGACCATGACGTGGGCTAAAGGCAGACACTTAACCTCTTGAGCCACCCAGGTGCCCCAAGATGATTTCATTTTTGTATCATAGATGTTAAAGAGGTGTTTGTTTATTTGTTTATTTGGGGGGGAGGGGCAGAGGGAGAGAGAGAATCTTAAGCAGGCTACACATCCAGTGCGGAGCCCTACTGAGATGATACGACCTGAGCTGAAATCAAGAGTCAGACCCTTGGGGGTCTGAACCCGGGTTGTTCAGTTGGTTAAGTGTCTGCCTTCAGCTCAGGTCATGATCCCAGGGTCCTGGGACTAAGCCCTGCATCGGGCTCCCTGCTCAGCAGGGGAGTCTGCTACTCACTCTCTCTCTGCCCCTCTCCCTGCTTGTGCTCGCTCTCATGCATGCACGCTTGCTCGCTCTCTCTCCTGCTCTCTCACTCTCTTGCTTGCTCTCCTGCGCTCTCGCTCTCAAATAAATAAAATCTTTAAAAAAAAAAAAAAGTTGGGTGCTTAACCACCTGAGCCACTCAGGTGCCCTAAGAGGTGACTTATTTATTTATAAAGATTCTATTTATTTATTTGGGGGGGGGTGAGAGCGCAAGTGTGGGGAGGGGCACGTGGAGAGGGAGAAGCAGGCTCTCCACCGAGCAGGGAGCCTGATGTGGGGCTTGATCCAAGGACCCTGAGATCATGACCCCAGCCAAAGGCAGACACTTAACCAATTGAACCACACAGGTGCCCTAAGAGGTGATTTTTGAAAAGACTAATCTTAAAGTGATTTTTCATTTAAAATATAGTCTTTAAGGGGCGCCTGGGTGGCACAGCGGTTAAGCGTCTGCCTTCGGCTCAGGGTGTGATCCTGGCGTTATGGGATCGAGCCCCACATCAGGCTCCTCTGCTATGAGCCTGCTTCTTCCTCTCCCACTCCCCCTGCTTGTGTTCCCTCGCTGGCTGTCTCTGTCTCCGTCAAATAAATAAATAAAATCTTTAAAAAATATATATAGTCTTTAAGATTGTTATAATTATTTTCTTATTATTTAATAATACTGTATTTTTTACTTTCCCTAATTTAACCTGGTATACTTGTACTTTAGTTAATTTTTTTTCTGTTTAAGTAAAACATGATTCTTTTTTTTTTTTTCATAAAGATTTTATTTTTAAGTAATCTCTACACCCAATGTGGGGCTTGACCTCATGACCCCTGACGTCAAGAGTCGTGTGCTCCACTGACTGAGCCAGCCAGGTGCCCCAAAACATGATTCTTCATAAAAATAAAAAGATTCCTTTGGTTTTTGGGTAAAGAGTAGATTAAATTTTATAATGTGTTATGTTTCCAAAAAAACAAGCTTTTTATAACCTGATTCTTGAAATAAAATATATATATATATACACATACATGTATATGTATATATATAAATTTTTAAGATTTATTTATTTTAGGGATGCCTGGGTGACTTGGTTAAGCACCTACCTTTGGCTCAGTTCATGATCCCAGGGTCCTGGGATTGAATCCTACGTCGGGCTCTTTGCTCAGCGGGGAGCCAGCTTCCCCCTCTGCCTACCGCTTCCCCTGCTTGTGCGCTCTCTCTCTCTCATAAATAAATAAATAAAATCTTTTAAAAAAGAGATTTATTTATTCTAGATAGAGAAAAGAGCTTGCATGGGAGAGTGGGGAGAGGAACAGAGGGAGAGAATCTTTCAAGCGGACTCTCCATTGAGTGTGGAGTCCCATGAAGATCTTGGTCCCACGAACCATGAGATCACGACCTGACCTGAAACCAAGAGCTTGTCACTCAACCAACTGAGCCACTCAGGCACCCCAATAGTGTTTTGTTTTTAAATGACAAATTAAGATTCTAGGTATGCATGTAAAGACTATCCACAGTGAAAAACAAATTGACTATAAGCATCAGTGTTGCACCCCAATATTGTTTTGTTTTTAAATGACAAATTAAGGAAGATTCTAGGTATTGCATGTAAAGACTATCCATCGTGAAAAGCAAATTGACTATAAGCATCAGTGTTTCTTTCTTTCTTTTTTTTTTTTTAAAGATTTTATTTAAGAGAGAGAATGAGCAAGAGCATGAGCAGGGCCAGGAGCAGAGAGAGAGGGAGAAGCAGACTCCCTGCTGAGTATGGAGCCCAATACAGGACTCGATCCCAGAACCCTGAGACCATGACCTGAGCGAAGGCAGATGCTTAACCGACTGAGCCACCCAGGCACCCTATTTTTCTTTTTCTTTTGACATCAGTGAAGATCTAGAGTCATCTTTATGTGCTGCTTGAAAGATTTGATCCGATGAATCCAACTCAAAAGTCTGGATCTAAAGCATATTTGTAGAATAGTTTTAATAATTATAATAATATTGTATTTATTAATTTATAATTTATATTTAATTATGCAGTCTATATTTAAGTTTCTTATGCTTCATTTTTTAGCAGTGGCTCATTATAGGTATAAAATGAACATTATATGACTACAAATAATAATGTAAAGTAGCTCAGTGTCTAATATCATGGCAGTAGTGATTTGCAAAGAAACCAAAGGAGAGATTGTCATGAGCATCTTTGTTAGAACTGCATGAACTGCTACAAATGTTCACTTGATACTCGCAGGGGGAGTTTTCCAACTGTTTTGTTAGGAATGGGGACTTTTTTTCTTTTTGGTAAGTATTTAATGTAATTGAAGACTTAAAAGTTGCAAGAATCTTAAAAGGAACTCTTGTTCACCAACTGTTTACACAAATCATAAAAGGAACTCTTGTTCACTGTTTACTCTTTGCCCATTGGCTTTATCATTGTGTGTGTTATGTATATATAATTTTTTCTGAATCACTCTGTCAGTGGAAGTGTGCCCTTTTTGCCCCTAATACTTAAATGTACATTTCCTAAAAAGAAATGCATTCTCTTACTTAGCCACATTATCAAAATCAGGAAATTTAATACTGATAACAATAATATTGCCTAATCACAACTGTATTCAAATTCCATCAGTTAGTTATCCTAATAATGCTTTTTATAGCCCCTGTACCCCAGTCTAATCTAGGACCTCACAACATTTAATTGTCATCTCTCTTTAATTCTTATTCTGAAACAGTTCCTGTTTTTTTTTTTAAATTATCCTTTCCCCTCTTTCTTTCTATCTTTTCAGTCTTCCTTAACCTTGGCAATTTCAAAGAGTGCAGAATGTACGGAATGTCCCTCACTTGTCTGATGTTTTCTTGTAATTAGATTTGTATTATGGACTTTTGGCAAGAACGCTATATAAATAATACTGTATTCTTAATCCTTCATTTAGGGAGGCACATGATGTCAGTATGTCCCAATATTGGTGATTGATGGTGATAAATATTAGCCTTGTTTTTATTAAGGTTGGTGTGCCAGGTTATTCTACTGCAAAGTTAATTCTTTTCCTTTCTGTGATCAATAAGTAACTTGTAGGGTATATTTTGAGACAATGTAGATATCCTGTTTTTTATAAGTTTTCTGTTCACTAGTCTACGAGTGGTGGTTTTCTACTTCTGTCATTCTTTTTTTTTTTTTTTAAAGATTTTATTTATTTATTCTACAGAGATAGAGACAGCTAGCAAGAGAGGGAACACAAGCAGGGGGAGTGGGAGAGGAAGAAGCAGGCTCAAAGCAGAGGAGCCTGATGTGGGGCTCGATCCCATAACGCCAGGATCACGCCCTGAGCCGAAGGCAGATGCTTAACCGCTGTGCCACCCAGGCGCCCCTTGCCATTCTTTTTGTATTTGCAAGTTGGCATCCTCTAAGAAGGAATAAGATTTCCTTTCTTCCTTGATTCTTTTTTCTTTTTTTTTCTTTTTTTAAGTAGCCTCCATATCCAATGTGAGGCTTGAACTCATGACCCTGAGATCAAGTTTCATGCTCTACTGACTAAGCCAGCTAGGTGCCCCAGTTGATTCATTTTTAATTTATTTTTATTTTAATTTTTAAAAAAAGGTGTATTTGTTTGAGATAGAGTGAGAAAGAGAGAGAGCGAGCACAGGGGAGGGGCAGAGGGAGTGGGAGAAGCAGGCTCCCCACCAAGCAGGGAGCCCAACGCTGGGCTCGATCCCAGAACCTTGGGATCACCTGAGCCGAAGGCAGATGCTTAACTGACTGAGCCACCTGGGTGCCCCTGATTCATTTTTTAAAATTCAGTTTTTATTTTATATGTCATGCTTAATCCATTAATGTCATTTTTGTGTTGCTCAAATTGTCCCACAGTTGGCCATGGCAGCTCCTTCTAACTGGCTTCAGTGTCTTTTTGACATATCCCCATCATTTCTGAGTAGTCCTTTACTTTCTTGTACAAAATACTGCATACTTATCTTGTACCTTCTCTACCCCACCTGCCACTTCTCTAAGGAGCCAGGGTTTAGTAGAAAATGTAGTTTAGAAATCAAGATCTGGATGTTAAGATGTGTTCGTTGCTACAAGGTGTCATTGCTTTTTTGTTTTGTTTTAAGATTTTATTTACTTATTTGAGAAAGAGATAGAGTATGATCAGGCAGAGTGGGGGGCAGAGAGGCAGAGGGAGAGGGAGAAGCAGACTCCCTGTTGAGCAGGGAGCCCGACACGGGGCTTGCTTCCAGGACCCCAGGATCATGACCTGAGCCAAAGGCAGATGCTTAACTGACTGAGCCACCCAGGCGCCCCAAGGTGTCATTGCTTCTAGACCCACTCAGCAAACAGCTAGGAAGTGTATGAATGTGTTTGTGTTTCTATGTATATTTTTAATGTAAAAATATAGATAAATAATAACAAAAATAAAAATCATGAGTTTATATGGATACCTGTAGTTCAAATCCAACATTCTGGTATATCATAGATTTCCCATAGGAGGACATTAAAAAAAAAAAAAAAAGCAGAACTCCTTGACAAATTCTGTTGTAAAGCAACCAACTTAGCAGTTGCATTCACCATTCTGGATATATTGCATTGTTGGCTTTTCATCTTCTATTTTTAAAAGTTGACAGTGTATCCAAAAAGAAAAAAAAAGTTGTCAGTGTATCAACTCAGGATGTGGTCAGTGAGGTAAATGAATATGTTGGTAACACATTAAATCTCATGTCAGACTTAATTCCTTTTGTCTGAGTTCCTTTAAAAAAATTGTCTCTGTCCATCTGCCAGCCTCACCCATAATTTGGCATACTGCTTAAAGAAATCCAGTCTTTTTTAACTTTATATTGTGGAAATATCAAACAGCTCTAAAAATGGACTTAAACACTCGTACTTAAACACCCAGCTACAGTAATCAGTAACTCAGCTCCTCTTGAAGGAAATCCTAGATGGCACATAAACTTACCAGTAAATGTTTCTGTATGTAACTCTTAAAAGATAAGGACTTTTTCTTAAAAATAATCACAAATTTATTATTATAGCTAAGAAAAATTTTAAATAATTCCTTAATATAATTAATCTAAGGAGTTTTAAATTTTTCCCAGTTATCCCAGGTTATGTTGGTTCAAATGAGAATCCAAATAATGTTCACGCATTGTGTTTAAGTCTTTTATTTCTCTTCTAATGTATAGCTTCTATTCCAGCTTCCTTTCCCCACTTCCTCTTTTTTTCCTACAAATCTCGGTTGTTTGCAGTATAGATTTTCTCACATTCTGGATTTTCCTAATTACATTCCCATGCTGTCATTAACATGTTCCCATGTCCCCTCAATGTTTTCTAAACTGGTTGTTAAATCTAGAGGCTGAATCAGATTAGATTTACCTGCTTTGTCAAGAATGCTTCATAACTGGTATACTTCCATTAGGCACATTAACGTCCATATATTTCTCCTCATATTTGTGGCAATTGATCATTACCCATATTAATGTTTTCCATTAGAGATTAGCAAAATGATTTTGCAAATATATAATCTTTTTCATTTTAGTTGGGTTATTTCAATAGGGATCAGTTTTCACCAACTATGTATTTACTTAGAGGTGCAGTTCGTATAGAAAGGTAGGTAAAATTCTTAGTTCACTAGTTTCAGAATAATAAATTGTTTCTCTAGTATCCTCCAAAAAGCGAGTGATTAGTTTTTTATAAGTACCATTATGAAGTCATGAATTCAAACATTTTGCTGTGTTCTTTTTTTTGAAGATTTATTTATTTATTTTAGGGAGAGATAGAGTGTGCATAATTGGGAAGGGCAGAGGGAGAGGGAGAGGGAGAGAGAATCTCAAGCAGACTCCACCCTGAGTGTGGAGCCTGACTCGGGGATTTATTTCACAACCGTGAGATTACAACCTGAGCTGAAACCAGGAGTTGGATGCTTAACCAGCTGTGCTGCCCAAGCGTCCCCATTTTGCTGTGTTCTGATCCATTGCAATTATTGTCTTTTATTGATGCTCAGAATATGCCGTCTTAGTGGGAGCCTTCTCAGGTTGGCTCCTGAGTCCTATGGACACAACTCCACAGTCTTTGATAGTTTAATTGTTTTCTGACATGACAAGTTTTATACATCTCCTCCCCCATACCTGGAGTCAACTATTTTTCTAAAGAGCCCGGTTTCCTTGTAGTGGGAAATGGCATTTAAGGTCCATGATCTGGGAACCAGAAGCTAAAGAGCCATCTTTTTTTTTTTTTTTTTAAACAACAATAAATACTCTCATGCAGTTCCAATGGGTCAGAATTCCAAGGCAGTTTAACTGGGTGGTAGTGGCTAGGTATGTGAGCAAGTTGATGCTGGCATTGGTAAGAGATTACCATATGGACCTCTTCTTATGGATGCGTAAGTGTCATCATGACGTGGTGGCTGGTTTCTCCGAGAGCCGGTGATCCAGGATAGCCAGTAGCATCCTTTGATTCATTTTCCTACTAGACAATAGAGTATACTGCTCTGGCTTTAGATCCAGACCACCTAGTGCTAACACTTACTTAGTTTGGGGGGTTAACTAAGTTACTTAACTCTTTGTGCCTTATTTTCCTTAGCTTATAACACTGAGATAATGATACTACCTACCTTAGGGGTCCTATAATACAGAGTCTTTGTGAAGATTCTGACACTTAGCACTATTAGTAAGCTTTCAGCCCACTGCTGTTGCTGTTATCACCACCACCACTGGGATGAACTAAAGACCCAAAACCTAGCCAGTAGGTTGCCCTTGACAGAAATAGTCTTTCTTCCTGTTTGCCAAAAATTGCCATGACAGAAAAATTGTTTACAGATTCCAGATATCCAAACTATGATAGAAGATTAAGGGCTAGAGAATTATAGCCACACCTGTTTGATTATGTGTATGGAGGATCTTTCATTCCTAATTTGTGTTCATGGAGATTTTTAGTGCAGGATATGTGTCCATGTAATGTAACCCCAGGAATCAGCCAAGTAAGCTCCCCCAAACCTTTTTATTTTAAAGTATGGATCCCTAGGAAGTTCAAAAAAAAAAAAAAAAGAATGCACAGGGAAGGTCCAGTGGACCCTTCACCTAGTTGATACCCCAGTGGCAACCATTTTTGTAACCATAGTACAGTATCGATTTTCATTGATTTTCATTCACTAAAAATTGAGCAGCTCTTATATGCTAGGTTTTTGAAGGCTAAGTGATTAAAACTGACCTTGAGCAGTTCATTCCCTCTCTCTGGGTCCTCATTGTTTTATTTCTAAAAATGCTTTTTTATTTTGGCTCTTCATTGTTGAAACTTGGCATTAACAGTTTCTTTAATGCCGAACATTGTTATTTCTCACATTCGTATTTGCCTTGTTTTAAAACAATTTTTGCATTGTGTCCCCATCTTTCATTTATAATCTTCACAGCATCAGAACCATGTTGCCTGCATTGTCTTATTTTAATCACGTGCCAGTTTTGCAGTGCTACCAAGTCTGGATCTGAGAGGCAGCTTGTGTGAATCATTTACATACATTTCTGTTTATATTCCCCAGATTAATTTGCAACTTTACATTTTTTATCCAATTGCATGTTCAAAGCAGAGTTTTAATAATTCATTTTAAGAAGGAATTTGTCATAAGTAGGATTTTAAAATTGGCTCAAAGAGCAGAAGCTATTAAACAATAGCAGAAACCAGACAATATGTAGGACTTTAAATAGTAATTGTTAAGCATTTGAATGTTCCCAAAAATATGAGTCTGTGTATCTATGTGTGTCTCTACATGTTATTTCACTAGGGACTTGCACAGATAGGTTTTGCACAATATCCTTGCTGTTATTGTCAGCCATAAACAAATTACACGTATTTAACAAGTTAATGTCAGATTGGCCAGGAGCCACTGGGAGGTGTGTACTTAGTGACATCAGCTGGCAAAGAGCCCTAGTAACAGGGAGGGTTGGAAGGGTAGTGGAGGGAGAGGGAGCAGTAGGGAGGGAGAAAAAGAGAGAGACAGAGAGAGAGACTGTATCTGGGGATTCTGGCAAGGTGAAGAGCTGGTCTGTTTGGCAGGACCTTCCCATCTGGGATCCATCTGTGTTTCCCTGGAATGGGACAGGCAGCTCTAGTCAGTGAGAAATCGCAGATGTGAGAGAGCTGACACATGTCCAGCTAATGAAAGAAGGAGGAAGGCTGGTCTCAGATTGGGCTTTGAAGATTAGGAGGAGGAAAAGAGGAGCTTTTTTATATTTATTTCGAATAAATTTGGTATATTAAGAATCTGGATTGTTATAATCTGGGCATTTGAGGTAAGTACGTTTTAATTTAGTTTTAGGGGCTAAAGTGGGCAATTGTCTGCCTTTCAAAGCTTTTTACTTATTTCAGATTATGGTCATATGAATTTTTTTATATTTGATGTGGGTTTAGCCTTTAGCTACTCATTGTTGATTTGATGCTTCATTTTGTTCATATTTCTGTATCATTTTTTAGGTGCCACCTTTATATTTGAATGCCATGCTTTTTTGAATGGAAACTTGAATCAGATGTAACATGAATTCTGTGGCTAGGAAAGTAGTCTCACAAATATTTCTGTAAGGTATTCCACATAGAGTCGATGATACTTTGAGGGAAATTTTTTTCTCCCTTAGTATGCATAACACAAATAGGCAGTGTAAAAAGATGGCTCATAGAATACTCTTCCTTATTGTCAGATTTTATTTCAGTGTATTCAGGTAAATTACAACTAAAAGTGAATTACAGTAAAACTAACAGTATCTTTTAATTTTAATATAGTCAGCTCTTTTTTCCTTCAGTACATTTTACCCCTATGCTGTTTTCGTCTGTTTACTTCCTATATACAAAATAAACAAATAATACCACAAATCTGACTTGAATTGTGAGTTTGGAGTAATTTTGTCATAAAATAAATTCATGTATACATAGCTATTGTATTGTAGTCCTTGTTATTTGTGAAGTGTAATTTAGCTTTTTGCTGTTTCTGTACATTGTATTCATGTCTTCCAGGCCTCCAAATCAGATACCTAAGGGAAGAGCATGGGTTTGGGAGTTACACATATTATACAGCCATTTTTCACTGGTTTTCTGATTTCAAGCAGGCTACTTACTCTGAGTTTTTATTTTGTGCAATTCCTGCCTGTTACCATTATTGGGAAAATTTGTCTGGCACATAGAAGGCATTTACGTTAGTTTCAGAAGTTTCTGGATGTTTATTACTTTGTTATAATTGGTTCCTAAACCCTTAGCTTTTTTTTTTTTTAAGATTTTATTTTTGAGTAATCTCTGCAGCCAGGGTGTGGCTCGAACTCACAACCCCGAATCAAAAGTTGCACGGTCCACCTACTGAGCCAGTCAGGTGTCCCATAAACTCTGCATTTTTAACTCGCAGGCTAAGAATGGATCTTTTCTAGAACTCTAGTTTTCAGGGTACCTTCCTCTCACTGCACCTCTCAGATCATCTGTATCTGTTATAAATGTTACATGCTTTCTTTGTTAAGCCTCACTATGATTATAAATGATTTGGAAAGTATTTTAAGTATTGTAATGTAAATGAGCCTGTTATAGCAGAGCAGAACTTCTGAAAAAGTCAACAGGAGTGAGATACTGAATTATACTGTTTTGTTACAACACTGTTTAAATTTTTTTGTTTTTGAAAATTCTACTAGTTCTCAAATAGGAACTTAAGAAAATACATTTATTTCTTAAAGTTCTTCAGCCTTCACTTATGTCAGTTGGGTAATTATTTTAGGAGGACAGTACAATTCAGTTTTTTCTTTCAATGTTGCAGTCAGATTTCTTGAAGTGGGGGGAGACTTTTTAAAAGAATCTTTTTGTAAGTATTCTATTTTGCCAGGTTGGCTAAATGATGCAGTAAGAATTTTCCAGTTTCTGGGGTTTTTTTGTTTGTTTTGGGGTTTTTTGGTGGGGTTTTTTTTTTGTTTTTTTTTGAGTTTCTAAATTTTGATAGGTGAACAAAACAGTTCAGTATCTTTAGGGACTTGTCTGAATATCTGAGAAGGGCATTTGGAATTTACATGATACTCCTTCAGTGAGCAAGCACTAATTGCACCCTGGGAGATACGCTCCTCGGTCGAGTGGGGAGAAGATGACTCACTGAAGTGTAGGGTAGGCTGTGTCCACTGTGAAGGGCTTACAGAAGGGATTTGCATATGCTGTATGTCCATACTAGGAGTGCTGAGTTTCAAGAAGCATTAAAAAATGGTAAATGATATGCATTTTGATATGTCAAAGATCCACTGACTTTAACTAAAGGTAGTTGATTAAAAGTCCTAGAGAACCACACAGTTCAAGAGACCGTTGCTTGTTACTGAGGTAATAACCAAGATAGTCTTTGAGTTGAATGCTAAAAATCATAGCACTTTCTGAAAATTGTGAAAGCATTGTGAGAGGCTTTAATGTGATGCAAAGCAGAAACCTTTTTTTTTTTTTTTTTAAGGTAGGCTCCACGCCCACTGTGGGACTCAGACTCATGACCCCTGAGATCAAGAGTCTCATGCTCTACTGACCGAGCCAGCCAGGTGCCCCAGAAACCTAAATTGGTTTCCAGGAATGACCCAGCCAAGGATTTTTTCATATCAAGGGGCCATGTTAGACTGAAATTCTATATTAAAACAATGTCACTGAACTGGAGATGAGGATAATGACATTTAAATTACATCTTTGGAATACCAAGGAAGGATGATGAGTTTGAATAAACATCTTTTGTATACAACTGGAAGAATTCAAATGAATCCGAAAGATTGGATGAATCAGTTATTGAAGGTTATTTTAAGTCCACTCAGTGCTAGAAGTGCTCATAGGTCCCCAGTGATGACCAATGAAAAATGTTGGGATTGCAGAGGCTCTTAAGGACAATCTAATCAAATATATTATTTTATAGATAAGGAAAATTGAGGGAAGGGTAGTGGAGTGGTAAAAACTCAGGCTGGCCTAGAGTTTAATTACGCTAGTTGGTGGTTGAGCTTGGACTGGAACTGTCTTCTGAATTTTCAGTACATTAATTTTGCAAACATTTTTTCATTGCCTGTTGTATGTGATGATACAGTAAGGGATAAAGAAGTCACATAGAGGAGATAAAGTGTACATGAATGCACAAAAGTGGATAAGTCCTGGAAATTACTGCCAACTCAGGTAATCAGAGCACCTTTCGAGACACAGTATTTGATCAGAACTTAGGACAGAATGATTTAGACTCCTTGTCCAAAGAGGCATGGTGGGTGGATGGAAAGGTTCAATTTCCATTAGACCACAGTGCCTTAAACCAGACTTTGTCAAATGCATAGCTGCACAGTGTTAAATTTCTATAATGCTTTTGAGTATGCTTTGCTGCTGTTATCTTTCCAAATCCAAGAGTAATTGTGTGCTTCTGAGATACTTATCTGTATATATACAGATTCCCCCACCCCTTTTTTAAACAGCAAAGTCTAATTTAAAAGGTTTCGACTATGGACTGTGTGGGTTAATTTTCCCTCCAAGTTCAAGTCAATAAATCCAGGAAATAGTGATGACTCTATCTAGCGGAAAAATAACCCACTATAACTGGCTTTTATATTCTCACTGGTTGATGGGCTTTCCAAACAGTGTTCAACTTTTAAGACAGGTGGCATCACATTTATGCTGGGAAACTTAAAATGCATATGGATTTACTTTTCTAAAGCATGCCTAAACCTGAAAAAGCAACTCTGTGTGCTTTGTTTAAAGCAACAGCTTGTGGAAATGCTGTTATCATTCAACCCTGAGCAGCTTGTTGGAGATACCTAGCAAGGTACACTTCTGTATAGAATATATATATACACACGTATGTAGTTGCTTCTCATAGCTGGGGTTCTCAAGTAAATAGAATATGTATTTTCATTTGGTTGTGGTAGTTAGGACTGGTGGAGGAAAGGCAGTGAAAAGATTGTGTATAGACTTTGGCATTAGTGACCATGAGTTGATTTAACCTTCACCTCTAAGCCCCAATTTGCTCATTTGTAAAATGGGAGTAAAAATAGATGTTCTTGTGGGTTCTAAGAATTAAATTAAAAAGTAACAAGCGTGGTGCTTCTGCATGGATACTGAATAAAATTTATCTTCCCATATGATTTTTCTTATCCCCCCCTTAAACATCAAAGTCACAGTAAACCAACAGACTTAGTTAAAATGTGTTTCTTGCATATTTTCAGTAAGTCTCCAACTGACAGGGAACCAACCCTGCTTCCTTAACTAATTCTTAGTCATGGGAGAAGGGTGCATGTAGAGAATGCAGCAGCCTTAAAAACTCAAACCTGTTGCTGTGTGGCAAGCTGTTAATGTTTAGGGACCTTGCATTACTTACCCTGCTGGAAGAGCTGGGGGATGGGCCGCTTGGAGGGTGACAGATGTGCCCTGTGCTGCCGGCGGGCGCGTGCCGGCTCTGTCCCTCTGCTCCCAGCACCAGGTGCAGCTATTGTTCTGGCTGGTCTCTCTTCATCCGGCCTCGTCTGTTACTCTGCTCTTTCTAGCTCATTGTTTCTGTAGGAAATTAGCATTAAAAACCCATCTGAAACCCCCATGTCCCTCAACTGCAGGTGACTGTTATTGGCCCCAGCTGCCACCCTTGCGCTTGATTACTTCCATATGGGTCTGTGCAAAGAAGTAGTAGCCATTTATTGATTTCCACCACAACCCCCACCTCTATTACTCAAACTATAATACCCTGAAATCTATTAGACCCCCAGTAGGCTGTATAGCTCAGTTGGCACTACAACTGTGATGAACGTTTTACAAGCAAAACTAATTACACCATCTCCCCCTTTACCACCTCCTACCTAAATATTAAATGTAAAAAAAAAACCCCCAGATTGTCATAAGTGGAATAGTAAATCTTTTAAATGTCTGAAGATGAATCTCTTTCTGAGTGGTAAAGCTTTTTAGATTTTGGATGGGCTTCTATGGAAAATTTTAGTCATTGGTTTAAATATTTCGTACCACACCCATAACATTCAAGCAAACCATGCCCAGGAAGCTCCTAGGGTGGGGGTGGGGAACACAGAAATTTTGCCCATTTGCTTTTCAGTTTATTAAATTTAATTGGGTTGGGCAGTATGTTAGGAAAGGGGCCTAGTTTAAACTGATAATATGTTTTGTGGGAAAACTGCATGTAGTTAGAATTAGTTAAATCCTTTAATTTTTGCATTTTGTTGTTTGACTTCTGTGTTTGCACAAATGGTTGTTCCAGTTTATTTATTAGGATAAATACCACAGTGAGAAATCCGGTGTCCCAGACTGCTTTCCTCCTTCATCCATAAACAAATTTAAGTGTTCTATTTTGGTTATTGGTCTCAATCAAGATTGTAATCTCAGACAGGTTACCAGGCTTAAAACCCTAAATCGAAATTCTTCTTGGCTCCTGTTTGTGACCTTGACAAAGTCACTACTCCTATCGATGAAGAGAATCTGGTACCAGAAGCTTTTACAAGTAAATAGCCCAGAAAATCATGGGGGAGGTAATTGCCTAAGATCTTTTGGCTGTTCAGTGTTTAGCTGTGCAACACAATCTTAAAGTAAAATCTTGAGTTTATAACTTTTCAAATTAAGGGTTTTAATAATTCTCATATTTAAAGCAACAATTTGGATGTTTTCAGCTTAGCTATGTGGTACTTATAAATACAGAATTTAAGGCCATTTCTCTTGGGAAAATGTCTTTTTGCCCTTCTTCTCTTTCCCTCCCTCCTTCCTTCCCTCATTCCTCCATCCTCCTGCTTTCCTTTCCTTTTCCTTCCTTCCTTCTTTCTTTTTTCTTTTTCTTTCTCTTCTGGAATTTGGAGTTTTAAAAGGTCCTAGAATTTGAAGAGCCCCTGGCAGCCAGCACTTAACCTGACAGCTCCTGTGAAGGCAAAGCCTCCAGGTAAAGCGTGATTGCATTTGGAACAGGTTAGCATTTGTAGTTTTTGAAGAGTCTTCTATGAACTTTTATTTTTATTTTATTTTTTAAAAAAGATTTTATTTATTTATTTGACAGAGATAGAGACAGCCAGTGAGAGAGGGAACACAAGCAGAGGGAGTGGGAGAGGAAGAAGCAGGCTCATAGTGGAGGAGCCTGATGTGGGGCTCGATCCCGTAACGCTGGGATCACGCCCTGAGCCGAAGGCAGACGCTTAACCGCTGTGCCACCCAGGCGCCCCTTCTATGAACTTTTAAATCTGCTGCCTCATTTAAGCAGTGGAGGTAATAGACATTTAAAGAGGTCAGGAAAGGGGAGCGTTAAGATTTGAAAGTCTCCTGGCACCAAATTAAGTACCTTCTTTGGAAGTTTGGAGCTAGAAGAAGTCGGGACTGATTGTAAGGAGGCATGATACTGCATCGGATATTATCGTCTTGAGGTGTGTGCAGGTGTTCTTAAAAGTTTTTCTTTTTTGTTGTTCGTGAAGAGTGGGGTTTTCCTTTAGTGGCATGTCTGAAGAGGAATATAGTTCTTTTATTCTTTCAAGGGACAAGGAGTATGAAGTCCAGTGTGAGACTGATTTTCTCTTCATCCCTTTTAATGAGATGAGTTGTCCATACCATTCCTGGGTCTAAAGCCATGATGAAGCTGACAGTAGCTATGTTTTCAAAAGCAGAGGATACTTCTGTTGTGCCAAATAAGGAAGCATGGCAAATAGCCACATGTGCTTTGATAGCCCAAAGAACATTAATAGTAGAGACTCTTCAACGGGACGGGGACTGGAGTGAGGCAAATGAAGTACCTCAGCAAAAAATCTGAGGCCTCAATTCCGCGGTTGGCTCTGCACTTAAATTTTGAGCTGTAGGCACCTCACTTCCACCTTCCCATCCTGGCCCTGCTCTTCAGTAATGTCTGAAGTAGGAGGAAGATGGCAGATTTGGTAATTGATACAGAAATGTTGTTTTCCATCTTTATTTTGGAAAGTGAGTAAAATTAAAGTGTTTGCCTGTTTTAACTAATCAAGGGAACCTTCTCTTTGAAAAGTGTGTCTGGGGGAGGGGCAGGAGAACCATTGACTTGTCTTGGGAATTTTATTTTCTGGAGTCATTTGCAAATACTTCAGTACAAGTATTTGAAGGTCCTTCAACTTTTTGGTTTGTTTCTTTTTAATGTGCCACTTTATTGTATTTTCTCACATTTTGCCTATACAAATCAATACATACACTTAACTGGACAGATAAAAATAGTGAATGAGTTTGAAGGTAGACGTTGAGAGAATATTCCATACTCCATATTTTCTGCTCTTTTGAGGGTGATTGCTCAGTACCCTTTAACTTTATTTTGCAGTCTCATCTTGCTGTGGCTTTACCCATATCTATATGCTGATGACTCCTGAATTTGTATCTTTAAGTCATGTTTGTCTTTTGAGCTCCAGAATTCTCTTACTGCCTAATGAACATTTCCAGTTGTCAAACTTGATTTGTTGTTCAGATACGCTATAGTTACACTAATTTTTCAGTCTTACTGGTTTTTGAGAAAGATGTATTAAAATTGTCCACTATGATTGTGCATGGTCCATTTCTCTTTGAAATTCTGTCAAAATTTTGTTTTTGAACCTGTGTGGTATACATACTTTGTTCAGGATTCTTATATTTTCCTAATGAATCATTCCTTTATCATTTGGATAATGACCTTTTTTTGGTCCTGAATCGTGCTTTTTCGATTAAAAGCCTATTTTCACTAATATTAACATTTGCTAATCCATTTGCTTTTTTTCATTTTTTTTAACCTTTCAGCATTGCTAGGGTTTAAACATGAGTCTTATGAATATGAAATACTTGGATTTTGTTTGTTTGAATTCAGTCTAGAAATATTCCTTTACTTGATAACTGGTCTGTTTATGTTCAGTGGATTACTTCTTTTTTTTTTTTTTTAAGATTTTATTTATTTATTCGACAGAGATAGAGACAGCCAGCGAGAGAGGGAACACAAGCAGGGGGAGCGGGAGAGGAAGAAGCAGGTTCATAGTGGAAGAGCCTGATGTGGGACTCGATCCCAGAACGCTGGGATCACGCCCTGAGCCAAAGGCAGACGCTTATCCACTGTGCCACCCAGGCGCCCCCAGTGGATTACTTCTATATTTAGACTCACTGGTATCATTTTAAGTTTTTTATTTTCCTTTTAATTCCTTTCTTTTCTCTCTTCCTTGGAGACTGAAAAAATGTTTTCTGTATTTCTTTTTGTTGGACTGTTAATGTTAACATTTCCATTATTTTGATGGCTATTCTAAAATTTTATCATGTATAGAGTACTTAAAGTCTAAAATGTTAATTAACATACTCATCTTTTTTTTTTTTTTTTTAACAGTTATCTTAGAACACTTCGTGATTTAGCAACTTCTCAATATATTACCGCTGTCTAGGATTTGATTTTCACTTTGTTTTATACTCACCCCTAGTTAAGAGAATAATTAGTTATTATTTTTACGGCTAACATTAATTTAGGTTTATTACCAAATTATCTGCTCATATTATTTCGTGTTTATTATAATTTTTCCTTCTAGGTTAATTTTCCTTCCTGCCAAACTAACTCTGTTAATAGTTCTTAGAGAAGCAGTTTATGGATGGTAACTTCTTTTTGTTGGTCTGAACATTCACTTTAATGATGGTTAATGGAGGTTTAAGGGTAAAGGCTGGCAGTTATTTTCCATCAGCACTTGAGTGGAGATTTGTGGTGTTCTGGAGATGTGAAGTCTGCTACCAGTCAGGTTGGTTTTTGTTCCTTTGTTGGGTTATATTTTCCTCTGTGGTTATTTCTAAGATTTCTGCTTTGGCTTTGGTGTTCTGCTCTTGTACTGTGGTGTGGTAAATTGTGGATTTATTTGTGGTACTCAGGACTTAGTGTACTCCTTTAATCTGAGGAGTCAGGTCTTCAGTTCTGGAAAATTCTTATCTGTGATCTCTTTGAGTAGTGTCTTCTTTCTGTACTCATTTATTCTTTTATCGCTTTCTAGAATTCTGCTAGATGCATGTCGGGGGACTTAGTGTACTCCTTTAATCTGAGGAGTCAGGTCTTCAGTTCTGGAAAATTCTTATCTGTGATCTCTTTGAGTAGTGTCTTCTTTCTGTACTCTCATTTATTCTTTTATCGCTTTCTAGAATTCTGCTAGATGCATGTCGGGGGACTTAGTGTACTCCTTTAATCTGAGGAGTCAGGTCTTCAGTTCTGGAAAATTCTTATCTGTGATCTCTTTGAGTAGTGTCTTCTTTCTGTACTCTCATTTATTCTTTTATCGCTTTCTAGAATTCTGCTAGATGCATGTCGGGGGACTTAGTGTACTCCTTTAATCTGAGGAGTCAGGTCTTCAGTTCTGGAAAATTCTTATCTGTGATCTCTTTGAGTAGTGTCTTCTTTCTGTACTCTCATTTATTCTTTTATCGCTTTCTAGAATTCTGCTAGATGCATGTCGGGGGACTTAGTGTACTCCTTTAATCTGAGGAGTCAGGTCTTCAGTTCTGGGAAAATTCTTATCTGTGATCTCTTTGAGTAGTGTCTTCTTTCTGTACTCTCATTTATTCTTTTATCGCTTTCTAGAATTCTGCTAGATGCATGTCGGATTCTCTTAATGCTATTCTGTTTCCTGTCGTTTGTATTTTTTACCTTATGTCTCTGTGTACTGTGTTCTAGGTGATTTCTTCTGCTCTGTCTTCTAGTGTTCCACTTTTAAACTCTGCCTGATATGTGCTTAAAAATGTTCATTGGGGATTTCCTTTCTAGAAATTTTATTTAATTCTTTTACATATGTGCTTTAAAGAAACCCATGTCCAGTTCTCTCATTATATTCTTTATATCCTTAGTGACTTTTTAAAAATTAGATTGAGGTGTTATTTATATGCAGTAAAATTCATTCTTTTAAATGTATAGTTTTATGAATTCTGACAAACATGGATAATCACATAGCCACTACCAAAGTCAAGGTAAAGAATATTTCCATCACCCTCAAAAAATTCCCTTCTGCCCCTTTGTAGTCAGTCCCCTCCAGTAACTTCTCTCTAGCCTCTGGCAAACACTTATCTGTTCTCTGTCCTTAAAAGTTTTGCCTTTTCCAGAATGTTACATAAATGGAATTGTATGGTATGTGGGCTTTTGTATCTGGCTTCTTTCACTTAGCGTAATGCATTTAAGATTCGTTCATGTTACTGTGTGTATCAATAGTTTTTTATGGCTGAATAGTATTTCATTTTATAATAAAGTGACCAACCGTTCCAGCTTGTCCTGATCCTCAGACACCCCTTAGTTTTGCTTTCCATTTGGATTTTAGAGTAAGGTCTGTAGATTAGATAGTGCTGTGTTGTTAATGTCAATTATTTTGGTAATGGACTGTGGTTATACAAGTGAATATTCTAGCTCTTAGCAATTACACCCTGAAATATTTAAGGGTGGGGTATGATGTTAACTGCTTATCCTCAAGCAGTTTACACAAAGTAGGTAGGTAGTTTGGTAGAATGAGTGGATGGGTAGATAGTAGGTAGATAGATAATGAAAAACAAATAGGTCAGATGATTAGTGAATTTAGTTGAATGGTATCAAGGGAGTTCTTGGTACTGTTAGTGAATGTTTGAGGTTTTTTTTTTTAAGGAATATTTCTAAGTTGAGATAAAGGAAATGAGTATTGAGCAATAGATACCGTTAACAAAAGAGAGTATTGATAGTGAATGGTCAATTTAGGGCTGCCTGCAGAAGTAAACTTAGCTGTTGTCTGAATGATAATAAACACTGTTAGCCTAGGGGATAGCAGATGCAAGAATATTCCAGACGGAGAGAAGCCGTGGGAAGATCTTGTGGTGGGAATGAGCTTGATGTGTTCCGTGTGTAGAATAACGGCCAGTTTAGCTACAGTGTAGTACATGAAGAGAAGAGGACAGAGAGGAAGTTAGAGAGATAGGAGACAGCTCCTGCACTTCTCTAAAGCAGGGTGAAGAATTTGGATTTTATTATGTAAGAGTGATGGGTGCCGATTGAAGGGGAAGTAACATGACCTCATTTATATTTTATAAAGATCACTCTTCCTGTGGTATAGAGAAAGAATTGTACGGGGGCATGGCTGAAAGCAACAAAACCAGAAGTAAAAAATGGTAAGTTTGAATTAGACTCATGGTAGTAGAAGATAGGTGATTTTGGTATGTTTTGGTGGGAGGTTGAGTTTTCTTTTTTCTTTTTCTTCTTCTTTTTTTAAATTTTATTTATTTGTCAGAGATAGAGACAGCCAGCGAGAGAGGGAACACAAGCCGGGGGGGCGGGTAGGAGAGGAAGAAGCAGGCTTCCAGTGGAGCCTGGATCAGCCCTGATGTGGGGCTCAGTCCCAGAACGCCGGGATCACGCCCTGAGCCAAAGGCAGACGCTTAGCGACTGAGCCACCCAGGAGCCCCCCGGGAGGTTGAGTTTTCTGAACTTCTTGATGAATTGAATATTGAGTGAGGGAGAAGAGTACTTTCAAATAATTATCACATCTGCCGTCATTGTTATTCATCCATTTATTTAAATACTTATTAAGTGCTCAGTCTGGGAGAGACAGATAGATGATTAATAAGTGATATATGTAATCTACAATATATATGTTTTATATGTTTTTTAAATGCTTGATATATATATAAAAAAATGAGAAATGCTGGGACACCTGGGTGGCTCAGTTGGTTGGGCATCTGTCTTCTGCTCAGGTCATGATCCAGGGGTCTTGGTTTTGAGTCCCATGTCAGGTGCCCTGCTCAGCGGGGAGGCTGCTTCTCCTTCTCTGCCCCTCCCCCTGCTTGTGTGTTCTCTTTAACTCTCAAATAAATAAATAAAATCTTCTTAAAAACTGAGAAATGCTAAGGATAGAGGAAAGGGCTTAAGAAATCCAGGTTAAGTTGAGGTAAGTATAGAAAGGGTGAGGATGGTCCCACCTAAAAAGTGGTGATTTTGAGCATGTAAACAGATGATGGATAGAAAAGGTCAGCACTTGACGTGACACCCTGTGCCTCTTACATATTATGATTGAGTACATATTATGATGAAGGTTGGGGATGATAGTTCCTTGTGGGGTACAGTCTTGACTCTACCTGTAATGTTGCATGTATCTTTTTGATCATAGGCAGGAAATAACAAATGAAAGGCTAAAGAATTTGGAATAAGGTTTAAAGAAGTATAGCTTTCAGTGAGGCATGGAAAGATAAATGTGAAACATTCATATATAGTAGAGGACTTATTTAATATTGAAAATCTCTTCTCTGCAGATAATTTGCAAGGTCTTTTCTACTGTACCTAGATAGATTTTGAGGTAGCAAGTGATAAAAGATTTAAAAGCCCTTAAAACCAGCAGAGAACCAAGAGCCAAGGAATTTGAAGACGGATCCTAGATTAAATGAAGCTATTGCTACTCACCCCTATGCTAACCTTTTAGCTAAAACAAAAAGTAAAAACCTTGTGTTTTTACCTTGTTCTCATCATCTGGTTAGACAACACCTACGTAGAAGAGTCTTAGCCTCACCTAGTGAACCAGGAAAGGGTATGCAGTGACGAGGTGCTACCCAGGTCAGCTGTTCCTGTATGAATAAAAGTTAGCCTGGCGAAGATGAAGAGAAGAGTCCCTGTAAAATACGAGGTCAAAGTAGAGGATAATAAGCCTAGAAAGGTAGTCAGTGCCTTGGTTATACGGCATAGTCTGTGCTGCTTTCAGGAGCATTGACAACTCAGAGTTTGTTATTATCTTTGTTTTTGTTTTTAGTCAGAGAGTTATGACTTGATTGGCATTTTGGATGATGGAGGTTTCTGGGCAAAAGGAGAATTTCATAGGGGCAGTTTTAGAGTCAGGGAGACCATTTTGAGATGAATAATCTAGGCAAGAGAAAGTGACAGTCGGCATTTTGTCTCCTGTAGGTTGAACAGAGAGGGTGGGAGGGTTTGAACTGGATTGGGAGAAGGGTGTGATGCAAAGTAATGATTGGTTTTAAAATATGAATGAAAATGAAAAGACAGGTGATCAGTTGTTTGTTTTAATGTGGCCTGTGAAGGGTTTTTGTGCTTTTCAAGGGGCAGTTTAAAAAGGATGAATAAGCTTGGGTGCTGTATGTATTTTATTAGACATTTGGGGGTGGCAAAATAATTTCTGAAATATTTCTAGCAACTTTATTTTCATTTTTTTTATCTGCAGGATGAAAAAGTAAATTCTGGGGTTCTTTTTGATTAAATTAGCAAACCATATGGTGTTTACACAGACTGACTGCTATGCGAGGTGGCTGTGTTATTTTTCTCTTTCAGGATATGCTTTACCTGATGCCAGTGTTCTGAAGCATTTATTTTCTTGTGAACAGTATGTGAAACAATTATTCTGGTCATATTCTTTCTTTATTTTATTTCACTTTATTTCACATATTTTTAAAATTTTAATTCCAGTGTAGTTAACATATAGTGTTATATTTGTTTCAGGTGTACGGTATAGTGATTCAACAATTCCATATATTACTCACTGTTCCTCAAGATAAGTGTACTCTTAATACCCTTTACCTATTTCACCACCCTCCCACCTCCTCTCTGTTAACCATCTGTTTTTTTCTCTATAGTTAGAGTCTGTGTTTTTGGTTTACCTCTCTCTCTTTTTTTCCCTTTGTTCGTTTGTTTTGTTTCTTAAATTCCACATATGAATGAAATCATATGGTATTTGTCTTTCACTGACTGGCTTATTTCACTCAGTATTACACTCCGTAGATCCATCCATGTTGTTGCAAATGGCAAGGTCTCCTTCTTTTTTTATGGCCGAATAATAATCCATCACACACACATACATACACACACACATCCCACATCTTCTTTATCTGTTCATCTGTTGATGGACATTAGGCTGCTATTGTAAATAAAGCTGCAGTAAACGTAGGGGTGCGTGTATCCCTTTCATCCTAACATCTCCTTAGTGCTTTCATATTCTCTGGGTAAATACCTGGTAATGTGGTTACTGGATTATAGGGTAGTTCTGTTTTTGATTTTTTGAAGAACTTCTGTACTGTCTTCCGAAGCGGCTGCACCAGTTTGCATTCCTACCAGCAGTGCATGAGGATTCTTATTTCTCCACATCCTCACCAACATTTGTTGCTTCCTGTGTTTCTTATTTTAGCCATTCTGAGTCGTGGGCGGTGGTATCTCATTGTGGTTTTGATTTGCATTTCCCGGATGACGAATGATGTTGCGCATCTTTTTGTGTATCTGTTGGCCATTTGTATGTCTTCTTTGGAGAAATGTCTGTTCGTGTCTTCTACCCATTTTTAATTGGATTATTTAGGGGTTTTTATATTGAGTTATGTAAGTTCTTTATAATTTTTTTTTTAATTTTTATTTATTTATTTGAGAGAGAGAGCATACACAGAGGGAGAGGGTGAAGGAGAAGCCCTATGTGGGACTCGATCCCAGAGCTCCGGGATCATGACCTGAGCTGCTTTAACCAACTGAGCCACCCAGGCGCCCATTTTTGTTTCGTTTTGTTTTTAAGTAATCTCTATACCCAACATGAGGCTTGACCTCACTACCCCAAGATCAAGAGTTGCATGTTCTACCAACTGAACCAGCCAGGTGCCCTATTCTTACATGTTTTGGATGCTAACCTTTTATCGTAAATGCCATTTATGAACATCTCCTTAGGTTATATTTTAGTTTTGTTGGTTGTTAGCTTTTGTTTTTGATGTAGTCCCAATATTTCATTTTTGCTGTTGTTGAAGAAAGATGTTGTTATGGCCAGTGTCAGAGAAGTTAGTGCGTGTGCTCTCTTCTGTGATTTTTATGGTTTCAGGTCTTCGTATTTATTCAAAAGAAATTACTTTCTTTGGAGTAGGAGACCCTAAGGAAATGCTGGAGTCACACAATACAGCAATTAAGTTGTTCTGCCTAATAAAAGGTCACATTTAGGTCCTTAATCCATTTTGAGTTTACTTTTGTGTATGGTGAAAAAAGCGGTCCAATTTCATTCTTTTGCATTCTGCTATTCAGTTTTCCCAACACCATTTGTTGAAGAGTCTCTAGTCATGTTCTTTCTGAATGCCTCAATTGATGTCACCATTTGTGTAGTGTTTAACCCTACTTTTCTATTAGTTTAATATTTAAAAAAACCTAAATCTTCACTACACGTTTATATAGTGCTTTCCAACCTTTTCACATCATAGCACAGAGAGAAATTCTGATTGGCCATCCCAGGCTGAGGAAATCAGTATCTCAGTACACCCAGTCTTTCACATCTCTTCATTGTCTCTGGGCATACAGCTTAGGAAATTCTGCTTTAATAGAAAAGGTATAGAAACCTTTCTGTATTGCATTTAATTGGAATTAGAAGAAGAGTTCTAGGCTATACTGTGTATCAGATACGCTAGGTAGTTGCTATGGTTATAAAAGTGAAAAGCTCTAGGAGCTCCATGGGCTAGCAGAAAGAGACAGGCACAAACAAATGGTGATACGATATGACAGATGACATTGTGCAGGTGTCTATAAGGGGCTGTGAGAGTGCAGATGTGGGAAAGTTTAAATCTGTCAGAGTGCAGCTGAGGAGTCTCTGAGTGGGCTAATGAGGTGAGTTTTGAGTTGGGCCTTAAAATAGAAGTTTCCAAAGTGACTGAGTCAGGGAAGTCAGGCAGTTTGTGGAGAGGGAACAGTCTGTTCTATAGGCTCTCTGTTTGATTTCTATTGGAGAGCTTCTCTTAATACATAGGTAGATATTGGAACTTAGAAGTTTGCTTGATGGCAGACATGGTATTTGCCCTGCCAAAGCACCCATCTACCTTCCATTTATGTTGTTTGGATTCAGTACGCACTGTATTAATAGCCTTACATTTGCATTGTGCTTTTAATTTTCAAAGCTTTTTATCTTCATAATAGTCCCTCAGGGATGGGGAAATAAAAACCAGGTGGTAGTATTTTTATTTCTACAGAGGAGAAAAGTGAGAGATTGTCATCATATCAGCATTTTTTTCCCCAGGCTTGGTCTTTAAGACATAAGAATATAAAATCTTGAAGAGAAATTTCTATGATGACTGTCAGTTCCCAGATAATTTATTTTTCATTTGCTTGATTCCAAAGGGTGCTGTCTAACAGGAAGAACCTCTCACAGTTCTCTGGGCGCAGCCATAGTGCTAACTGATGGTGGGGCAGTGACCAGGAGGGAGCCAGCAACGCAGACAGCATGGTTGCTGATCACAGAGCTAACAGCCTGACATCTGCAAGGTGCAGCTGTAACTTTTTGCTGCAGCATATTTGTATTTCTGCTCCTGCTTGCTGAAGAAGCACAGGGTTTGGAAGAAGAATGCAAGATAAACCTTTCCAAACATAGAGTGTGCTCCATCTCTAGGACTTATATTCTGTATTGGATGGTGTTGTCCATAAGATCCCAGAGTTGGTTCTTTTCCCAGTTCATTTATTGCCATGTTTATTCCATCTTCCCCTATACCAATTTTAGTTTAATGCCAAAATAAGATTGAGCTATCTTAACAGATGAATTGAGTAGGTGCTAATTGCGTCACTAAAATGTTTGCCAAAGAGAGCTTATTTTCTAGCTGGTTTTGACCTGTTTCTATCCTTCAGCCGCTCTTGGAAAACACAGTAGAAATATCTGGTTATGTTTTAGGGTGTCATTGTTAAAATAGTAGTTTAGTGAGCAGTGATGGCTATTGACCCTTTACGTTTGTGCCTATACGTCATATTTATCCCCTTTTCTTTTGGAAATAGGGATTTTTGGAAATACTGAAGGAGAGAACTTTAATTTTGAGGAACTGTACTGGGAAGAAAAGGATGATCTTGGTGTGGAGCCAACATTTTCAAAATTTTGGTTTAATTTTTCTTACTCCTCAAGCCCATTTCATTTGACAGAGTGGGCCTGCTTTGTCAGAAGCCTCTCTGATTGTCAGTTGAGGACATAAATGGGTTCTTACATAATAGCTTCTACTTTTCAGTGGTCTGACTTCCCTGGGCCCACTTCAGCTGTAGACTCTACATTTACCTTCACAGATTTGGAAAGAAGGATAGAAACTGTAGAGAAATAGGAAGTCTCTTTGTGCTAAGATCAGTGTTCATTTCTTTTCTCTTATTAAATCCTTGGTCACAATATACAAACCTGACTGAGTCCTCATCTTACAATAATTTACTCTTTCAGCATCATTCAATGTAGATTTCTTTTGCTATAAGTATAGGCTCTGAAGTCCAAACAGAGCTCTCCCATCTTCTTAACTTTGACTATGTGATCTTGAACATAATTTAACTTCCCTGAGCCTTGTTTTCTGGCTGAGTAAAATGTTAATTATGGTGGTACCTTCCACTGTTCTGGTGTTGTATAAATAAAATATTAATAGAGTGCTTATTAGCACCATTCTTTGCACATAATAAATGTTATGTTCCTATTTGCAAATGAATGAATGGAAGCAGGAGTAATATTAGCTATTATTATTATTATTGTAGTTGCTTCCTGACTTCTGTTATTCTTCTGTGCGAGAAAGTTGCTCTACTTAAATCTGAAGTAAAATGGAAACCTGCTTTATTATCAGTATGGATTAAGAAAAGGTGTATTGTGTTCACGAATATCTGAAGAAAGGCTTTTTAAAATCAGCTTTCCTTTGTTATCACTTGGTCACTTTTTAATGCTGTAGAATAAATGGCTACGTAATACAATTAACATCAAAATGTCACAACTTACATAAGCATAATATAAACAGTTGCAGAAACAAGGTAAGACCAAAGGTTAATGGCCTCCTGCCAGCACACACACACACACACACACACACACACACACACCCGACTTTTTTCCTTTATAGCTTACTAAATTGGTGTTTGTACACCCATTCAGATTTTATAAATTCAGAAATTTCCACATCTTTAAAATTTTGTACTGCTTTCTAAGGCAGTTTATAGGATTGAATTACATTGCGTGTTAGTTTCTTTGGGAGTATTAGGTGGTTTTTTTTGTTGTTTGTTTGTTTTTTAATAAATCCTTGGAAATGGTAGAGTTGAAAAGTCAGGGCTATGAATAAATAGAGAATTGGGGCCTAAGTTGCATATTGATATGGGATAAGCAATTCCTATTAGTTTGGGAAAAGAATCCTAACCAAGGGAATTTTACTAAGTGAACGTGTGCTTGCACCCATTTGCTACTACTTCCCCTTCAGAGTCTTTCGCACTTTGTGTCTCTTATCAGGTTGTGGAGTTACTGTACTCTGCAGTGTCCCATGAGGCTGGCACAGCATCCCTCTGCTTGCAGTGCCTACAGCTATCATCCAGAGGGACCAAACACATGGCATTGTTGTGTATTTCCAGATGTCTTCTCTGTTTGGATGACTTAGAGCTTAAGAAGGGTGTTTGCTTTAGAATAGCAGAAAAATTGTTACTTTGGCATAAGGCCCACCCTGGCACCATTCCCACATCTGTTATTGATTAGAAGTGAATGCTGGTCAGTCAGGATGCAAGAGCATGGGTCTGATTATCAAGCTTACCCTTCAAGGATGAAAAACAGCAGGAAATTTGAAGGATGGCGTAAGCTGGCAGTACAGAAGAGCTGAAGACGGTTTCATAGCTATCATACAGAGATCTGATGTACAGATAGCCTGAGTGATTTCTACATGCCAAAAAGATATTATACCATGAGAAACTTACCGAGAGGAGGGTAACAGAATAGGGGGTGGAATCCTTTCAAGCTGATTTTTAAAAATATATGGAATTCAGATAAAATGCACAGATACTGTGTTCAGTCTAATAAGTTTTTTTATAGTTGTCTACTCTTGTGTAACCATAGTCTTAAATAAAATTTAGAACACTTTACCAGTAAAATCCTACTTACCTCCTGCAACCAATATCTCATTTCTCCCCCTGCATTTCCATTTCATGTAAATGGAATCATATAGTATGTATTCTCTTGTGTCTGGCTTTTGTGTTTCTGAGTTTTATTTAACATAATTATGTGAATTAGTGGCTTTTTTCTGTTGTATGGAAGTACATCAGTTCATCCATTCACATGTTGGTAGACATTTGCTTTGTTTCCAGTTTTTTACTGTTATGAATAAGACTGCTGTAAACATTTTTGTGAGCATAGTTTTAATTTCTCTTGGGGTAAAATTACTCAGTCATTGGGTGGACGTATGTTTAACTTTATAGAAAATGGCTAAGCAGTTCTCCAACAGTCCAAAATAATTGTACCTTTTACACTTCCATCAGTAATGTATGAGAATTCCTTATGGTCCATATCCTGCTTAACATTTTTTTTTTTTTTAAGATTTTTACTTATTTGTCAGAGAGTACAAGCAGGGGGAGTGGTAAGTAGAGGGAGAAGCAGGCTCCTCGCTGAGCAAGGAGCCTGATGTGGGACTCGATCCCAGGACCCCGGGATCAGACCTGAGCTGAAGGCAGACACTTAACCAATTGAACCATCCAGGCATCCGTTAACATTTTTTATTTTAGTGTTTCAGTGAGCATGTGATCATAGCTCATTATGATTTTATTGTGCATTTCCTTGATGATTTATGATGTTGACTACCTGTATGTATTGGACATTGCTATATCTTCCTTTCTGAAGATGTGTTAATCTGTTACATCTAAACATTGTTCAAATCTCACTTTCAGAAATTAGGTTATTTTTGTTTATATTGTTGTTTGTCAGAATTCTATATTCATCCTAGATAACAGTCCTTTGTTAGATATATGAGCTGTGAGTAATTTTTTTTTTTTAATCTATGGTCTATCTGTTCATGTTCTTAATGGTATCTGTTGATAAGCAGAAAGCCTTAATATTCATGAAGTCTAATTGATCAATTTAAGAAAAATTTACGATTTGTGCTGCTTTTGTGACCTGGCTAGGAATTCTTTGCTTACCATAAGGTCATGAAGATACTCTTCTATTCTTTTTGTAGAAGTTTTCTGGGTGTTAGTCTATAATCCATGTTGAAATAGTTTTTATAGATGGAATGACAGGATTGAGATTAATTTTATTTTCTATTTGGCTATCCAGCTTCAGCAATATTTGTTAATTTTCTTTCCTCATTGAATTGATTTGGCACCTTTACTAAAAATTACTTGCCTTTAACTTTGTTCTTTTTTGAGGTTGTTTTGACTCTGCTGTATCCTTAATGGTATCACATAAATAACTTCTTGGTGTGTTTATCCCTCTTTTTTGCTCTTTAATGCAGAGATAGTCTTGAATTTCTAAAACTTTTACAAAATTGGAAATATACATTTTATGTAATTTCAATGAAAAGTTGTAGAGTAATATTACTGCACAGTGTAATTTCTCTGTTATATTTAAAATAAAGTATATATATGTAAAAGCAAGGAAGAAAGTATTAAAATAAGAGTCCTTTGGGTTATCCCCTATTAGAAGCAAAGCCAGCATTTACCTTGTTTTTATTTGGATTTAAATCAAGGTTGAAGTTTTGGTCCTAATTTCCCATCCAGATTGTTTGTTTTATCCTGATTGATTTTTTTTTTTTAAGATTTTATTTATTTATTCGACAGAGATAGAGACAGCCAGCGAGAGAGGGAACACAGGCAGGGAGTGGGAGAGGAAGAAGCAGGCTCCCAGCCGAGGAGCCCGATGTGGGACTCGATCCCGGAACGCCGGGATCACGCCCTGAGCCGAAGGCAGACGCTTAACGACTGCGCTACCCAGGCGCCCCTATCCTGATTGATTTTTAACCTGATAGTCTTATTATTAAGAAAATATGTATAGCTCACTAAGAAATACCTAAGAATTGACTTAAATTTTAAAAAGTTAAATAAAATCAAGTGTGTGCTGTGTTCTGGCCACCAGAGTTGGCAGTGGAATACAGCAGTGATCGAGACAGACATGGCTCCAAATCTCAAGGGGCTTTTGACATGAGAGGCAGAGGCTGGCCTCTTCTGAAACAGAAATGAACAGATTATGCATTTGTGGTCTTGTGATGTAAGTGAAATTTTTTTGATCTTCGTATGCAGCAGCTGATAAACATGTCAAAAACAATCACCCAGCGGGGGCATCTGGGTAACTCAGTCAGTTGTGCATCTCTTAATTTCGGCTCAGGGTCATGAGATCCAGCCCCGCCTCTGGCACTTTGCTGAGCATGGAGTCTGCTTGAGATTCTCTCTCTCCCTCTGTCCCTCCCCCTGCTCATACTCTCTCTCTGTCTCTAAATAAATAAATAAATAGAAATAAAAATAAATAAAATCTTTAAAAAAAATCACCGAAGAAAGTGATATATCTTACCATTTCGGTAGGACTCATCTGCAGCGTACAGATTTTTGGTTTTGTTTTTTAATGAAAATATGTCCTGAAGCCTTAGTATACAACATGAACATTGGGATGAGTGAGTATGGTTTGGTTTTGTCAGTTATGTAGTTTCCTGAGTGTCACCTTCTAAAATTTTTTTTGCAAAGATTTGTTTTGTACCTGTGCTCAGTATCGTAACTCAGGTTCTTTTTTTTTTTTTTTTTTTTTAAATAAGGAGGGGATGTTTTGTTTTAATCCAGAGGAACCCAGAGGTGTTAGCCTATGTTTTAAAACTCACATTTGATAGTGGTACAAACGGCTGTCACACTGAATAATTGTCAAGTCATTATGAGGGTTTCCGTTGCTCACTAATCTGTAGGTATAAATCTGGATTTTTAACCAGATGCGATTGGTAAAAATTAGTTCTTGGGAGAGTTTATGCTGTGTAGGCCATCTGTTCCCTCTGCTCAGACAGAATGAAAAGTTAGCCTTAAAATCTGTAAGCAAGTGAACTAAGATGTGTTAAGGTGGACAAGTCTCTAAAGGAGACACCCCTGGATTTGGTTGCAGAAACACTAGTGTATGTGGATATACTCTTTATCTGATGAACAGGAGCCTTTGTTTTTAGCTGATTCTCCACAGTGGCCATCAGCCTGTTTCATCATCTAATACAGTGTGATTTGATCGTTTTTATAAGATGCAGCTAAATCTTGCCTTTTTTGTGTGTCTCCACTTCCAGTCTACTTGAGGTCCCCTCTTTTAATTCTTAACCACCTAGCTATATCATGAACTCCTTGAGGGTTGGGATTTTAGCTTCATGTTTGTATTCCATGCGCTTAGTACAGTGCTAGGGCCATGTTAGTCTTTCAGTAATGATTGATGAAATGAGTCATCTTGGCAACTTCTTGCTTTAAGAATGACAGCACTACGTTTTATTAAACCAGCTTCTTGGGGCGCCAGGGTGGCTCAGTCAGTTAAGTGTCCAACTCTTGATTTCAGCTTAAGTCTTGATCTCAGGGTCGTGAATTTAAGCCCGGGGTTGGGATCCATGTTGAGATCCATGTTGGGTATGGAGCCTACCTAAAAAACAAGAACAAAACAGACCAAAAAACCAACTTCTTAGTTTTTCCACATTCCCTTTCAGATTTGCCTTTGAATGTGTATGCTTTTACGTGTTACTTCAGTGAAAGTTATCTCCTTTTTCCCTGTATATTATATCAAGGCTTTTTCTATGTTGCTGTATATATATTTGTCATTATTTCAATGGAGAAGTACACCCAGAATGTGCATTGTTTTAATCATGTAACATTTACAATTAGATTGTAAATTTTTTTTGTAATTTGTAATTAGATTGTAGATTAATTAGATTGTGTTGCCATCTACCAATCCTTTATACAAGAGCACTGTTGTATTAATTCGAGGAATCTGTTGTTTCAGTTTAGCTATTACTGTGAAGTTGTTTTAGCCACATGGTAATGGGTCTTTTCCCAGGGCCACAGCCCAAGCCCCTTATCCTTTTCTGGTCTCATTTTCTTTGCCTTAAACGTTTTAAAGATTTTATTTATTTATTTGACAGAGAGAGAGAGACAGCCAGCAAGAGAGGGAACACAAGCAGGGGGAGTGGGAGAGGAAGAAGCAGGCTCCCAGCGGAGGAGCCCGATGTGGGGCTCAATCCCAGAACGCCAGGATCGCGCCCTGAGCCGAAGGCAGACGCTTAACGACTGAGCCACCCAGGCACCCCCGGTTTTGTAGTTTAAAGTTCTTCAACTGAGTGGGGAGATACAATTATTTTTATGAACCAATGCTTTGAATATAATGTTTGATTAGGTTTGGGGTGTGTCATCTTTCTGAGTTCAGTATGTTTATATGAAAGGTCTTAGTATTTTATATTAAGTAAATTATATTAGGAAATATTTTAAAATCATTTTGAAAAGGATAAAATTACACACAATTGAGTGAATTATTTGTTGAATTAAAATAATAAATTACAGAGGGATATTTGTTAAATATATGTTAAGTCCTGAGTTACCTTGTTTGGATTTAGGTGGTGACCATTTCCTCGGTTGCATTTTTTCTGCAGGGAGTGCTATTGTAGTATGCCTTCATTTTCAGTACTTTCACTACCAGAGGACAACTATCTCAAAATGCTAGAAGCATTTTCCTGTACCCTGTCTTCTACCAACTGTACCGTGCATTTAATTGTGGGCTTGCTCTCTATTTTCCTTCTTGATTGCATAGTCTCATCTTTGTCATTAGGTTTAAGTGACATTTTGGTTTAGATTTTAACCTCAGCCCATTCAGTAAACTCTAGCCAGCTTATACAGCTGGCTTCTTAGTAGGTGCAGTAGAGGTAATAATAATAGTGGATGATAATGGTGGTGGTGGTATGTTTCATGAAATGGTTTGCAGTTTAGAACAGGATTATTAACTTTATTTCCTGATGACAAGACAAGTTGGACAGAGAGGCCGACTTGTCTATTTTACATAGGTAGTGAACCGTTTTAGATGTTCTTATTTGTTTAAGCATGCACTGTATACCAAAAAATGATATCTTTTAAACTCACAGTGAGATTTTGACAGGTTAACTGACATGCCTTTGGTCATACAACGAAGTTCCTGGGATTGTATCCTAGGGCAGTTGGTCGAAATTAAGAGCATGCTTTTACCTATCTATTCCTCTCAGGTGGAGTAAGACTGGGGTTCTAGGGCTTCTGACTTTCAAATTTTGGTTTTCTGTCATGCATCCTATTGCAAATAATCTGTGCCATTGTTACTGACCCTAACAACTTGTCAAAATTTTGATTTCAAAAATGAGGTCACTGTAACTAGATCGTAATTCTTCTGTGTGAAGAAAGACTTAACATGTTAGGAATGCTTGGCAGCCCACTGGATGTCTTATCATTCTCCTGTAGAAAAGGAAATTTAGTGAGAGAGCAAATGAGAATATTTATAAGCAGTGTTCCAAAAGGATTCGAGGAAATTGATATTTACCTATTACTCCCACATGTTCAGTTCCATTTTTGTGTTCCTTTCCATACTGTGACCATATGTATCTTTTTAAATAAATGATTGTAATTATACTGTATATATCATTTTTTATAGGAGGCCTCCCCCCACCAAAATGCACTGTATGCATTTCCCCAAGTGTTGAATTATTTTCATAATTACAATTTTTAATGCCTTTACAGTTCACATTGACATGCAGTTCTACCATTTAATTAACCATTCCTCTGTGGTATAAATTGCTTTTTCCCTTGAGTTATTTTCTAAGGACAAATTCCGAGGAGTGAGGTCACACAGTCAAACTGTAAGAAACGTTTTTCTGGCAGAGAAATCGTTTTTTAACCACACTAATTGAATGTCAGTACTTTAACATACATTTATTTCTGTGCCTTTTCTTCCTAGTACATTAGTAATCAGATACTGTAACTAATGGAAAGTAACAAGCATATAGATAAAGCTTTACAGTTTGAATTGGAAGTACATCATTATTTTCTCCCAAAATTCACTATCCCATTTTGTTATGTGAGTGGCAGAGTGATGAAGGACTGGTTTCGGGAATGTGGAGAAATTGATATTAAAACCTTGGCCATGGTAAATTGAAAGTAAACTTTAGGAGGAAAGCTTAACTATAGAAGAAAAGCATGATTACACTTTGTGGTTGGCTATTGAAATAGGAGTTTAATCTTTTTGTCCTTTGCACATCAGTCTCAATTTGATATTTTCCCCACTCCCCTAAAAAGGCAGCTAATTAATGGGTATGATACTTTATGTTGTGAAAGGAGTGCCAGTACATGCTCATGTAATCCTATCAGTGTTGCAATTAATTAATATTCTTTTTCTCCTTATTTTAAAGATGAGTAAACAGAGATTGCTGTTAATGTTGCTTCTTTACCCAAAACAGTGGAACTTGCTCATCCTATCCTCTCTGTGGGTTTTAGGCAGAGATGGGATTCATGAAAGCCATTCAGATTCTGTAACAGATTCTTGCACTGAATATGAGTTAAAAATAGATAAAATCTTAAGATCCTTCACAGTCAGGAGTTTCTAAATAATAAAAAGTACTTTGTGGAGCATGGAAGGCCAAGGGGGCTTATAATAGAGAAGTAAAGACAGAAAAGCAGCTCTGAATCAGGAAAAAGTCCTGTGATCCCACAGAGGTATATATTTTGATTGGTTTTTTTTTTTTTCCCCTTAGGAGATTTATAATTAGGGCATAGAAATTCAGGTTTGTCCTGGTTTGAAACTGGGAACTGGATAGCTTTTTAAGAGTTTTTTTGTGTTGTTTTTTTTAAAAGATTTTATTTATTTATTTGACAGAGGTAGAGACAGCCAGCGAGAGAGGGAACACAAGCAGGGGGAGTGGGAGAGGAAGAAGCAGGC
>NC_048230.1:69814619-69815877 GCF_002007445.2 Ailuropoda melanoleuca | reverse complement strand
AGATTTTATTTATTTATTTGACAGAGGTAGAGACAGCCAGCGAGAGAGGGAACACAAGCAGGGGGAGTGGGAGAGGAAGAAGCAGGCTCATAGCAGAAGAGCCTGATGTGGGGCTCAATCCCACAACGCCAGGATCACATCCTGAGCCGAAGGCAGATGCTTAACCGCTGTGCCACCCAGGCGCCCCTAAGAGTTTTATATAGGAGAGTCTCCAAGAACTGTTTTTACCTAAATCTAAACTTTACTACTTAAATGTAATATTCTTTGCCTTTGTTATTTGAAATTAGTTTTAATTATATTGCCTTATTGTATAGAAAATGTCCTGGATGTTTCCAAGACCAAAAGTTAAATCATTTTACATGTACTTCATTTTAACCTGTTATGTCTGGGCTGTTTTGGCATTTAAAGCCATTAATCTTAACTCATGATTTCTGTCCCAAGGCGAATGAGAGGCAGATGCTCACATCTGGACCATTTGTTGTAAACACTGTTTCATTCACATAGTTTAAATTGCATTAGAAATTTTGATAGTGATGAAGTCAGGAATTTAGAGTGAATCATTGCGTCTTCCCATTGAAATGGGAAGATTGAAACTTCCAACTTAATGTAGACGTATAGACGTAAATATTACTTTTGTTAGTATTTTAGTTTAAAATACGCATTTCTGTGTTTTGACTTTGCTCTATTGTTAATTAAAATGATAAACTTTTAGAAGAAAAAAATATTTTGAAGTATTTTCTGTAATCAGAATAGAAAGTTAGGTGCAAATGGGGTGCCTGCGTGGCTCATTTGGTCAAGTGTCCAACACTTGATCGCAGCTCAGGTCTTGATCTCAGGGTCATGAGTTCAAGTCCCATGTTGGGCTCTGTGCTGGGTGTGGAGCCTACTTTAAAAAGGAAGGAAGGAAAGAAAGGGAAAAGAAAGAAAAAGAAAGCTGGTGCAAATAAATAAATGTATATATTTTTTAATAATATTTTTTATTATATTATGTTAGTCACCATACAGTACATCCCTAGTTTTTGATGTAAAGTTCCATGCTTCGTTACTTGCATATAACACCTAGTGCACCATGCAATACATGCCCTCCTTAATACCCATCACCAGCCTATCCCGTAAATGTATATATTTTCAAACCAAAAATGTACCATTGCTATTCAGTTTATCATGATATTTCTTTTTTTTTTTTTAAAGATTTTATTTATTTATTCGACAGAGATAGAGACAGCCAGTGAGAGAGGGAACACAAGCAGAGGGAGAA